>NW_022900928.1:53672151-53676369 GCF_012274545.1 Fukomys damarensis
TCAGTAATCTTTAGGATCTTATGTATTATTGCAGATTAGTGTTTTTATGTGGTAGAGAAGATGAATAATGAGGAGAGGAGGATCCGCTTGAGAGGGAGATGCTGAGCTCTGCTTGGACTGTCTTAAATGACATCACAAGCCTGTTTGCTATTTTTCACTCTTTTCATTTAGCGGACATTGGGAGCAGAGTACTCTAAAAGTGTTTATTTTTTCCCTGGCTTCTGGGGATTAACTTATCTGCTGTGGGTGGAACAATTTCCCCTATAAATTAATATATTGAAGCCCTAACACCTAGAATCTAATAAAATGACTGTGTTTGGAAAAGGATCTTTAAAGAGGAGATTGTTTTGCATTTTAAAACAAAGCATAACCATATAAACTCTCTGAAACCTCTTGGAGGGAGGAACAGAGCAAAAGAGGAAAGTAGAGGAGAGAGGAGACATAAAAACATGGAAGAAAGTTGAATTTCCAAGCATCCTTGTGAATATGCTTTTTGCTTCATAGATAACTGTGAGATAGATTATTTAATAGAGTCTATAAGCTATCTGGGTTAATAAGTCAAATATAAATGAGATGTTTCAATTGTTGTTTGGCAATTGTGGTTAAAAAGAATATTTGCAAACAGAGAAAATCTGAAAGAATACTTCATGGCATAATGAAAAAAGAAAAAATATATAGGATAAATGGAAATTATATAAAGAAATGCATAGGATCATCATGTAAGCTTTCAACCAATTTTTACAAGAAATCATTTTCTGCTATTTCTAAGCACTCGTTTGAATATTATCCTATGAATTACCTGTGCATTAGGGTATATTTATGTTAAGGCACTCTCTTGTTGGATAGTTTGAATCTGAAATTTGACACACAGGAACTGTGTTCTTTTACTTTACTGCTTCTATTTTTTTTCCAAGATTGAAATTTTTAAGGAAAAGTTTATATTTTATGTAGAAAAAAAATCTTTCTCTTTATGTGAAATTCTAGAACTATATCCATGAAGAATCTCTAACATTTGAAGAGCAGGGCAAAGAAGTATTTTTAGAAGTAAAGGGCTATACATTATAAAAATAATTTTAAAATTAATTTTCATATTAAACATAAATTAGAATTAGGTTACAATGGAGCTAATAAGTAACTTGAATTCTTTAAATCCTATTCAGTTGTGATCAACTAGTGAAAATAGCAATCACATTCAACTACATGTAAACACATTATAATAAATTCAGAGATGGCATCTTTGATATGCTAACAGCAAATCACTGTCTACCTATAATCATATTTTCTACATTATTAATAAAGGCAAGTTTAGTGTTTGTTTTTATATTTAGATCTTTAATCCACTTGAATTTTAATTTAGTGCATGGTGAAAGATAAGGGTCTAGTTTTAATCTTTTGCAGGTTGAGATCCAGTTTTTCCAACACCATTTATTGAAGAGGCTATCTTTCCTCCAGTGGGGATGTTCAGCTCCTTTATCAAAGATGAGGTAGCTGAATGTATCTGGAGTTATTTTCGTGTCTTCCAATCTGTTCCACTGATCTTCAGGTCTTTTTCTTTGCCAGTACCATTATGTTTTTATCACAGTGGCTTTGTAGTATAGTTTCAAATTGGGAATTGTTATACCCGCTTCCATGTGTCTGTTGCCTAGGATGGCTTTTGCTATTCTTGGTCTCTTCTTGTTCCAAATGAATTTTTGGATTCTTCTTTCTAGTTCTGTGAAGTACAGTGTTGGAATTTCAATTGTCTTTGCATTGAATCTGTATAGGAGTTTTGGTAGTATGGCTATTTTCACTATGTTGATTCTTCCTGCCCAGGAGCATGGGATGTCTTTCCATTTTCTTATATCCTCTTCAATCTCTTTTTTCAGAGTGCTGTAGTTTTCAGTGTAGAGGTCTTTTGCTTCTTTTGTTAGATTGATTCCTAGATACTTCATTTTTTTGGATGCTATTGTGAAAGGAATTGTTTGCCTAATATCTCCCTCACTGAGTCTGTTGTTTGTGTACAAGAAAGCTATTGATTTTTGTGTGTTGACCTTGTATCCTGCTACTCTGCTAAAAGCGTCAATTAAGTCTAGAAGTCTTTTGGTGTAGTTTTTTGGGTCTTCAATGTAGAGTATCATATCTTCAGCAAATAATGACAGTTTAACTTCTTCCTTTCCTATCTTTATTGATTTAATTTGTTTTTCTTGTATAATTGCTATGGCCAATGTTTCCAGAACTATATTGAAGAGGAGTAGTGATAGGGGGCATCCTTGTCTTGTTCCTGATTTTAATGTGAAGGTTTTCAGTTTTTGGCCATTTAATATGATGATGGCTGTTGGTTTTTCATAGATAGCCTTTATTAAGTTGAGATATAGACCATCTATTCCAATTTTTAGCAGGGTTTGTACTATGCTTTGGAGTAAAATACTCAGTAGGATACAAACACAAGTTTTCTCTGACCATCTATAGCACTAATGCAATTCTGTTCAAAACCCTAATGGAATCATATAGAATTGCCAAGTTGCTTCTAAATAATTATGCAAAAGTGATTGCTCAAGACTGTGTTTGTGTCAAACAAACAAATTAACAGTTTGGTTGATTTTTACCCCAGTTATCAATTTATTATCAAATGCGAGTATAAACAAGAGTGATATTAGTACAGAAATAAGCAAAGGCATTGGGCACAGAAGCAACCCACTAACATTTTAAAATTCCATATATATTGGAATTGGATTGGCATTCATTTAAGAAATGGTGCCATTTTTAATAGTCAACCTGAGAGAATAAGTTATCCAGAGGTAAGTTCAACATGAGATCCGTAAAATATGTTATTCTATGCAGAATACTTCAATATGAACTAGAAGATTTTAAACTTTTTGTAGCAAAATTAGAAAACTATGAACTTAGACAAGGAGACATTGGTGGTGGCAGTGGTGGCAAATGTAGTTTCTTTTGAGACAGGGTCTGGCTGTGCAGTTAGGCTGGCTTGGAATCATTACACTTCCTGAGCCTGAGCCCCAGCCTCCCGTGTGCTGGGATTCCAGGTGTGTGTGAACACATGTGTTGGGGAGGCAAATTCTGAATAGAGGCGCAATAGTACAAATAATTTTAACTGTTGATAAATGGACTTCAACGCACATCTTTAAAATTATGTTAAAGGGCACAAAATAATAAACCACAAATTGGAAAAAGTTATATTTAATACATATTATTAATTAAGGCCATATATATATATATATATATAGAATAAAGGCAAAATGTTTCTGACAAACAACAAGACAAATTCCATTGTTGAGAAAGATTCTCCCTGTAGCAACTTCCAAAGGTTGAATCTTTAGAAACAGTCTCCTCCAGAAGGTGGAAGTAAACTTCGAGGAAGAACAGTAAGCAATGAACCTAGTGAGAATGTGAAAGACTATACACATACTGACTGGATAGGACAATAAAAAAGACAGAGCCTAATTTGAACATATAAAAAGCTTTTACCAAAACACCAGACAACACTAAAAGAAGAGTGGGATAAAAAGGAAAAATGTGAACAGTGAGTGCCAGCAACCCAACGTCTCCATGATAAAGTGTCTGGAGTCTGGGAAAGAATAGCTTGGAGAGAAAAAGTGAGTGAGGGGTACTTCAGAACTATGAGAAACTGACAGAGAAGAAGATAAAATGATTAAATAATACAGAAAAAATAAACCACTGCCGCATCGGGGAGACTGCATGGTATCACAGACAGCATCTGGGTAGCTGCCAGCTGGGAGGCAAAGTGAAAATAACAACTTTTCTGCTCATGGAGAAATGGAGACCTTCATTGGAACCAAGAGAATCATATGCAGGTGGAGGCAGCAGTAAGAATAAAGGACTATTATCAAGGATATATAAAGAACTCAAAACAATCAGTCCCCCCAAATATAAAGACCCGATCCAAAAATGGGCATCCGAAATGAACAGACATTTCTCATACAAAGAAGTGAAAGCAGCAAGAAAATATATGAAAAAATGTTCCACATCACTGGTCATTTGAGAGATGCAGATGAAAACAACACTAAGATTCCACCTCACCCCACAAAGAATGGCTGCTATCAAGAAATCACACAATAACAAATGTTGGCGGGGTTGTGGGGAGAAAGGAACCCTCCTCCATTGTTGGTGGGAGTGCAGACTAGTGCAACCACTATGGAAATCAATATGGAGATACCTCAAAGAGCTTGGACTGGAGGTTCCATTTGACCCAGCCATCCC
>NW_022900928.1:53676915-53678677 GCF_012274545.1 Fukomys damarensis
AAAAAAAAAAAAAAAAAGAATACAAGACACTGTTTCCTGAGGGGGCCCTCCAAAGTCAGCAGCTGTTTACAGTGGCCCTGTTAGATTTCACT
Organism: Fukomys damarensis; assembly: GCF_012274545.1. Taxonomy (NCBI): domain Eukaryota; kingdom Metazoa; phylum Chordata; class Mammalia; order Rodentia; family Bathyergidae; genus Fukomys; species Fukomys damarensis. The sequence continues at coordinate 53,677,008 of NW_022900928.1, forward strand.
GCAATGGATTAGCCTATTACTGCTATCATTGAGTTGATTCCACAGGAATAATCCTGATTTAGTGGACAACTGAGTGCCAGAGAACTTGTCTGCCAAACCCAGAATCACATTCAAGGAGAGGGACAGCAGGAGTTCCTAACCCAAGAACTGAGACTTGATTAGATTCTGCAAGCATGTCTACAGCCTGGCAGATGGGTTCCTGAGCCTAAGTTTACTTCAGTATTGAGTGGAGGGGTTTCAGGAATTATTGGGGTGTGAGCAGTGAGACTCTCTGGCAAAGAAGCTACTTAGAAGTCACATAAACAGTGTCTCATTGGAATATCTAATCTTGTTCCCATTGGAGATCTTATTGGTTTAAGGTTTTGTTTCTTGATTTATTTAGTAAAATGGGATAATGTTACATTCTTTTATGATTTCATGTGTTTATTACATTGTTACTCTTGTATTTTTGTTTGTCCATTGGTTCTGATTTAATAGGTGTCTAGGTTTCCCCATCTCAGCTCTTTATCTAGTTTCCTTTTATCAAACCCCCAGACAATATTATTAGCATCGCTTTTTTAAATCACGTAAACTCCCAGTGTCCTAAATTCACCATACTTAGCTCCTTCACAGTCTCTCCTATCTTCATTGATACAGTTCCTTGATTCTCTTCATCTTAAGATTTTAGGCTCTTCCATATCTTACCTATCTCCCTATAACCAAGTTCTGATAACCGTATAGCTTTTCTCAGCCACAAAGTGAAAACCCTGCCTTGCACTTACCCAGACAAAACTTTCTCTGAAAACCCTCAATACCAAATCTTGAACTAAGTCTGGGGATTTATCTCAGTGTGGCAGCACCTGCCTCACCAGTGAAAGTTCCTGAGTTCTATCTGCAGTACCGAAAGTAGACAAATAAATAAAAAGCCTTCAACTAAACTAAAAGTACTGCAATACAATAAGAACCCACATCAACCTTTTCTTATCTATCACTCAAACCTTCCACCTTGGTGCCTAACGCTGCTCATCCAGTCACCTATGATTCTCCCCACCCCACCTCACCTATGTCACTGCAGAGCATCCACAGATTATAAATTGTCATAGAAAGCAAACAGAATGAGTAAAGTAAGGAGGGATGTCTCAAAGAACTATAATATGGAAGTGCTATAATACTAAATCTGTGGATTGTTAGAAATAAAAAAAACTCTTTTGGCAAAACCTAGGGACAGAGTTCGAATTACTTAAAGTAAATTAAAGAAAGAATGAATACTAACATTGGGTATCCAAAGCTGAAAATTATTCACAGGAAAGCAACAACCTACAAAAAAAACAGCATGGTACTGGCAAAGAAATAGGCCTGAGGATCAGTGGAACAGACTGGAAGACACAAAAACAAATGCAGATGTACTCAGCTACCTCATCTTTGACAAAGGAGCTCACCATCCTCAGTGGAGGAAACATAGCCTCTTTAATAAATGGTGTTGGAAAAACTGGATGTCAACCTGCCACAGATTAAAATTAGACCCTTATCTTTCGCCATGCACTAAATTAAAATCCAAATGGATTAAAGATCTAAATATTAAAACAGAAACATTAAACTTGCTGGAAGGTAAGTTAGGCAGAACTCTGGAAGACATTGGTATAGGAAAAGACTTTATGAACAAATCCTCAGTAGCACGGGAACTAGCAGAA
>NW_022900928.1:53679827-53691953 GCF_012274545.1 Fukomys damarensis
AAAAAAATGTGAGATAATGAAAAGATGAAAATAAAGTGTTTGTAGATGGGGAGGGGAGGAGGGGGTGAAGGGAGGGCAGGGGTAAGGGGAAAAAATGAGAATCAAGACCTGTCATGTAGAGGTACAAGATCCCAACGATGAATGTAACTGTACTGTATCCCTAAAATGTACCAATAAACCCAATTAAAGCTGAAAAAAAATCCTCAACTTATCCATATTCTGTTCCAGATTTTTCTGCATGTGTTGGTTAACTGTTTCTAAATGCCAAGTAAAATGATTGTTTTTAAAATTAGACCACTTAAAAACACATTAATATGAAAAAGGTAAATAAAAATAGAAGGAATGGATAATATTCTCCTTTACCAATGCATATATGACAAAACTGTTTTTAAGATAAGAATTTAGCAATTTCAAATTCATATAAATATAATCAAATTAATCTAATATAAAATTTAAAAAAGATGAAGTAATATTACATAATTTTATTTATGAATGATTCAAAACACTTTGATTTCTCTGAAATATTGATATATAAATTAAAATGTTAAAACTTTGGTTTTCAAAAAAGAGGAATAAATTATTTCCTGTGTGGAAAAAAAAATCCCCATATAAGCCACAAACTCTTCACTTCTCTAGTTCCCAGACTACAATAACCTCCCCCCAAAAAGGGAGGAGAAATTATAATTAAAAAAATATATATACATCTTTTTATACATGCTCATACACACACATACAGACACACACACAAATTAACACATAAGTAGGATAATGGGTAAATAAGGAAATAGAATATCTCCACACACACACTCACCCCAACTCTCTTAAGACAGATGAGCAAGGGTCTACAAAGGGAGAAGAAAACAAATACCAGGTGGCAGAAATCTAAGAAAAGTGATTAGAAGGGAGGGCTAAAGGAAACAGAAGAATTCAAAGAGGAAATGAACCAAAAGTTCACAGCAATTACACTGAATATGTCCATGGTGAATTTTGGAGAAATGGCTAAAAACTAGACAGGCTAACCAAAATGGTACAAAATTTGAATGACAGAATTAATAAGAATATGGAATCCTCAAAAAGGTGTCAGACAAAACTGCCTGAAATAAACAGTATAGAGTTTATACAGTGCAGAAATGACCAATGTAAAGACAGTGTCAGATATTGAGGACAAAATAGTGAATCACAATAAGGAGCTCAAAGAAGCCGAATGAAAATAAGAACAAGAGAAGACTATCCAGCAGCTACTAGATGACAAGAAGACCAATCTAAGGTTAATCTGAGTTTCAAAAAAATGAGAGGTTAGTACAGATGGGTTCACTAAGATGCTTACAGAAATGATGAAAGAAAATTTCCCAAACACAAGAAAAAAGTTTAAAATACTAGTGATGCATATAGAATACCAATTATGATGAAATAAGTTCACAGATATCCAGAAAACAAAAACAAAAAACTCACAAAAATAACCAGAATTTTAGAGGCAGTCAGAGAAAAACAAAGCAAAACTAAAAAAATCACAATGGAAGATCAGCCAATTAGAATCACAGCAGACTTCTTAGCGGAAAAAATAAAGGCCAGAAGAGCTTGGTGGTGAAGTATTTCAAGCCCTAAAACAAATGACTTCCAACCCAGATTAACTTACCCATCAAATCAATCCTTCAAAACAAATGCAGAAATACGGTATTGATTTAAAAAGACCACTTAAGAAGATATACGAGTGTTAAACTAACTCTAGAGAAAATAGATTTTTTTTCCTTTTTTTCTTTTTTAATACCAGGGATTAAAGTGGATCTCTTACTTGCCAGGCAGTCGCTGTGCCACTGAGCTACATCCCAAGCCCCTCCAGAATGTTCTTAACAGAAACAATGAATTGAACATAGAGTAATAAAGACATAAATGAAGGGCAATACAAACATCAAGAAAAGAAAAATGATATGCCTACAGATAAAAAGGAAATGAGAATAAATAATGAACACATTTCAGGAATATCTCTCAGTGTTAAACAGCTTCAACTCTCCTATCAAAAGACATAGGCTGTCTACTCTGAAATGAATGCAGTAACATGTGGTTAGAGAGGAAGATATGAGAAGGTGCTACAAAGCTCTTTAGTAAGAGTATAAGAGATGCAGTGGTCTCATACAAAGTTCCTAAGTAGGAGGAGTGCTCTAAATAAGGAAGAGAAACAAGAAGACCCAAGAAGTTCAAACAGAATAATTGTTCAAATAATATAATAATAGGTCAAATAATTGTTGTGAAGCATAGCAGTAAATAACTAAATAAGTGAGGTGATATTTCATTATGTCTTTGTAATGATAGTAATGGTGTTGTTAACTTGGGTAAAATTTTTGAAATCCCCATCTTCATTCTGGATGTGAAAAAAGAAAACCTTTATGAAAGATTAGAAGTATCTAAATTTGCTCAAAACAAAAGGGCTGATGACTGAAACAGAAGTTAAAGTTTGAAAGTGTTTAATGTTCATGAATAATCTTGTCACACAAAATGACATTAATATTGGTACAGTGAAACAGCACTATTTTTGAAAATAATGAAGAAGTTATATGTTTGCATACTTCAGTGATAAAAATCAATACTGATGCAGCCATTAAGAGGTAGAGAACTAGGTGAATTATGGAAGAAATTACCCTAGAACTAACTAAGTCCTGCAAAGGTACAAGATTCCAATGATAAATGTAACTGTATCATATACCTAAAATGTACCAATCAATTAAAAAATAAATTACCCTAGGCTGGGACAACTACAGGAAATTGACAGAAGAAAGTGTTTTATTGGTATAGCTTTCTGTTTACCAATCCCATGAGCCTATGTTAAACAGAATGCAATTCTAACATATTTTTATAAAATATAAAATGATTATAAGAATAAAAATTTTACTTGCCCCCGACAAACATCTGGTCCACTGACTTTTTTTTCTCACTGAGTTTATTGGTACATTTTAGATATACAGTATAGTTATATTCATTATTGGGATCTTGTACCTTTGCATGACAGGTCTTGGTTCTCATTTTTCCCCCTTATCCCTGCCCTCCCTTCACCCCCTCCTCCCTTCCCTATTTACAATTACTTTATTTCCATTTTTTCATTTTCTTATTTTTTTCTTTTCACTTATTACCTTTTTCCTACCCTTCCCACTTCCCCTAAAGCTTTAGTCCCTTTCTTCCTATTTCACATTGTCCATTATGTCATTAGGATCTTATGTACCCTTATAGTTTTTCACACCAGGGAATCTATTCTGTATTTACACATGTGTGACTTATTTATTTCACTTAGGAGTATATCCTCGATATGTATCCATTTTCCTATGAATGACTCTAATTTCTCATTCTTTATGGCTAAGTAATATTCCATTTTATAGAAAAACCACATCTTCTTTATCCAGTCTCCAACTAATGGGCAAAAGGGCTGTGGTCTACTGATTGTTAGCCTTGACAATCTTTTAAATTCATTTAGAAAGATACCTCTTCCTGGATAGGCAGAATCAATATAGTCAAAATGGCCATTATTACAAACATATATACAGATGTGATACGTCCCAGTCAACATTCCAAATGCATTCTTCACAGAACTGATAAAAAATTATAAAATTGATATGGAACCAGAAGGGTCCCAGAATAATAAAAGCAGTCCTGGGTAAGAAGAACAAGATGGGAAGCATCATAATCTTGAACTCAAAGTTATATTACAAAGCTAGATTAAAAACACATGGTATTGGCACAAAAATAAACATACGTGGAGATCAGTGGAATGAAATAGAGGATGCAGAAACATTGTCAAGTACATTTAACTAGTTTGTCTTTGAAAAAAAGGGTCAAACATTGCACACACAGGAGGAAAGATAGCTTGCTTAATAAATATCAGAAAAACAGACGATATCTATATGCAGAATATTGAATCTAGACCCGTATCTCTTTCACCATGATCTAAACTAAAATAAAAGTGGGTTAAAGAACCTATTATTAAAACAGAAACAACCTGCTCAAAGACAAGATAGGTAATATTCTTGAAGTCATACACATAGGTAAGGACTTTCTGAACAGAACTCAAATTGTAGGGGAAATGGTTCAAATGGGATCATGCTAAATTAAAAAGATTCTGCACAGCAAAAAAATAGAGCCAAACACAGTGAAAAGCAACCTACAGAGTGGAAAATCTTTTTCCATTTAAGGGCTCATATCAAGAATATATAAAGAATTCAAAAAGTTAAACTTTTCCAAATAAAAGACCCAGTCAGAAAATGGGCAAGTAAAATGAATATACAATTCAAGGAAGAAGAAAACCAAATGGCCAATAAGTGCATGAAGAAAATGCTGAGCATCACTAGGCATTAGAGAAATGAAAATTAAAACAACAATGAGATTCTATTTTACCCAAGAAAGAATGGTCATAATCAAGAAATCAATATCAAATGCTCAAGAGGCTGTAGAGGGAAAGGAACCCTTCTGCACTATTGGGAGGAATGTATATTAGTACAACCTCTGTGGAAATTCGTGTGGAGGTTCCTCAAAAAACTAAACATAGAAATTCCATTTGATCCTCCCATTCTATGTGTCTTCCCAAAAGAATTCAATGCTGTTGGGAAATTTAGTTCAGTGGTTCCACCACCTGCCTCACAAGTGTAAGGACCTGAGTTCGATCCCCAGTACCAAAAAAAAAAAAAAAAACAGGAATTAAAGACACCATATTTAAGTGGTTTATATATCCATAATTATAGCAGCAAAATTATAAAAGCTAAATCTTGAAGATCCATATGTCCATCAACAAATGAATGGACAAGTTTTGGTATTTATGGAAAGCAGAGTATGACTCTGACATAAGGAAAGGTAAACTTCATTCATTTGGAGGGAAATGGATACATCTTGAGACCGTAATGTTGAATGAAATATACACAATCCTATATATTGCAGAATTTATCTTATATGAGAACCCTAGAGTAAAAATAAAGAGCAAAATAAAAGACAATAGGAAGTAGGGAGATAGGTTGTTATCAAAGGTAAAGATGATTGATAGATGGAAAGAGAAAGGATAAGGACTCAAAGCATGTAGAAAAAAAAACCTGAAGAGGACCAAGATTGGTATATACAATGGTGAGGAAGAGAAGAGAAAGACGATGAACAAAGGAATTAAGCCGTGTTATGAACATGTTCCAGATTTTCACAAGAAATGTAAACTTTACACATGTACAAATAAACAAATTTGAAAATAATTTAAAAATTTGAATTACCATATCTTATCCTACTGGTTAATTGAAATCTCTGAGATCTATAGCTCTGACAGTGTATTTAGTTAACTTCCCAGTTGATCCTGTTGTGAGAATAAAGTTTTTAGGGTACTCTTTCCCTCTCAGCTCTATAGTCCACATATTTTTATGAAAATGATGGCCAGAATATCTTGATAAACTGTAAAATATGGCCTGTGTTGGCCTTTCTAGACTGACTTAAGTCAAAATCTCTTACTGGAATTAGCAATGTACATTTCTAAAACATTTTTCCAGATAATTATCATTATCTATTGCACAGTTAATGTACTGCGCTTCAATTAATTGGATAAAGGAGCTTCTGGACCTTATAGGAAGATTTTGAGGCATCTTCATAAAGTAGCCTATTTTAATGGGTTATTTTAAATTTTTGCTTAGAATGGATCAACATTTGCCTCGTCTCAAATTCTACATTGTTGTCCTCTTTCTCGACACAGATTGAATAGAACAGAATGCTCCATCTTCTTTATAGCAGTCCTCAGATATTTCCAAGTATAGTTTTCTTAAAAACAATTATTCTTCCTGACTTTTGAACTGCCTACATGTTAAATTCATTCTAATTATCGATATCTGGTACAGATTGTATTCTTCTTGAAGAACCTGGAACGTGTTTGTTTTAGTTTCACAACAACAGTAGGCCATCTTGTGTTTGCTTTGTATTCAATTTAAATGCCTTCAGTGTTTTTCCTTGTAGGAGTTGTTAGTGCAGGTTCTGTTGTTAATCCAAGATCCTTCTTTATTTAACAATAGGCAATTTTAAATCTTACATTATTCTAATAACTATTTCAAACTCAAATTAGGATCCATGGAAAAGATCAGAGAGTCCTAACATACTAGATACTAAAACAAGGAGATGTAGTTTGAGGTTATATCCAAATCATCTGAATTTGTGAGCAGGTGAAATAATAATTGCTGGAGGCTGGCACATGTACTTCTGTTAAATGCATCAAAATCTGAAAGCATACCACTATTAACCTGAATAAAGAAAAAAATTGATGAACTAGAATCACAAAAGCATTGTGGACTAGCATGACAGTAAAGAACGTTGGGGTCCCAAGATACAACTAAAGTTCAAATTTAACTTTCAGGTTCTTTTCTATGGCCCTGAGTTCTAAATGTATGTTTCTGAAATTATTTAAACAGAATGAGTATTTCTGAAGTAAACCAAGTATAGTATGTTGGCATACAAAAAGTGAGAATTTCCTGAGCAATCAGACTAATACAACCTCATAGACACGTGATGTGAGAAGAATACATTCAATTCTATAATAACAGAAATATTTTCTGAAATAAAGATTATACCTGAAGGACAAATACAAGTATGCACTGACAATATTTCTAATTTTTTTAGAAATAGAAACGTGTGTAACAATGGAGTTGGCTCAAACATCTACATAGTAATAGTTAATGCCAGGAGAAACTTTGTAGATATCTGAAATATAAAATTTATAACTAATTACTTATATAATTTAATTTCATATATAATCAAGAGAAAATTCTTGGTTAACATAAAAGAACTAATATCTATGGACATTTTTCTGCTATAAAAATGCAAGACAAAACTAATTTATGGAATTTCAGCTAATGAAAATCTATGACATAGGAATTAACTATATGAATTCATTAAAATCTAGATCTATAAATGAACAAATGTAAAAATTATGGTGTCATACAACATAGGACAAATACACTGTGTGCCAAAATTGGGTCACCATCAGTGAAAAGTCCCCCATGCTTTCACTGTAAGCAACATGGTCAAGCAAGGCTGTGACCCATCCTGACAGTGACACTGACAGAGGAGCTAAGTGGCTCTGTGTATGGTTCCAAAATAATTCCTGAAGGGAATTAACTGACCTTGATAGATAGCAAGAGGTTCATGTTGATTGACACAGATCTCACTTTAACTTGGTCTTAAATACCCCATAGAAAAGAATAAACAAAAGAGGTATAAAATAAAGCTAGGTATAAGAAGGGGCTCCAGCTACTGACCTCTTCTGGCAGTTTCCAGCTTTTACCAGTAGCTGACCATGGTTATGGATCATAACTTGGTCAAATACCCCATAGAAAAGAATAAACAAAAGAGGTATAAAATAAAGCTAGGTATAAGAAGGGGCTCCAGCTACTGACCTCTTCTGGCAGTTTCCAGCTTTTACCAGTAGCTGACCATGGTTATGGATCATTAGGAAAAACTATGGTAAAACCTATAAGAGCTCAGCTAGAGTTTTATATTTCTCAGCAACATTTGTTCTTCAAATTGTCTCCTCTTAGAGCTAAATCTAGAGAAACATGACAAAGTACAAGACTTATAGATACCCTCTATCAATGAAAGAATCTAAGACCAGCAGGTTCCATCACTATTTCAATTTCTAAGTGTGTCTTTCTCCCCAACTTGCCCTTTCATTATAGTGTACTTATGCTCAGATTATGCATACTCTAATTTCTTAAAAGTTTTGTTTATTCTTGCCTAGAGGATGCCAAAGTTCAAGGGGTCACACAAATGAAACAAATGAAAAATGTGCTAGACTTCTTTTACTGGGATCCACCAGATTGACCTTGTAAACAGGCCATAACTGCTAAACTGTACAAAATGACTTCTGTGTTGGAATCTGAAGTCTCCTGGACCTTCTCCTAATCCTCTTTGTGGGCTATATTCATACCATTCCTACTGACCTTATAATTTGGCCCATGCATTGTTAATTGTTTCTTTGGCTTTGTCTCCTCCAGACTTAAAGCTCTGCAGCTTCCAAGATAACAATGCCAGGTGCCTACCAAAGGATTTAGATAGACTCTCTGTAGAGTAACTCTAATTGCTGTTCACAACTATGACCCTCTTAGCTGGAAGTAGCCAGAGCTGTCTTTGCCCTTTGCCCCTTCACAGCAGTTAGGGATACTTTTTCAGAGGGGGGAATATTGCAGATAGGTAAGTTAATTAGATATTGTTAGGCAGTTAGACAGCCTCACTCAAGTGGCCAGCCCTCAAGAAACCAACACAGCAAGGAGCCAACATGGAGGACAATGAAGACACATTCACTGAAGGCCAGAATTGTAAAAGGAGAGAAAGGACTACACCCTTGTGCTTCCACTGGGGATAAGTAGCAGTGATTGATTAAATAGCTATCAATCACCTGAGTGGGGGGGCCACAGTCTTAACTCAGCCTTTCCTGGAAATATCCCTGATGCACCCTTACTGAAAATCCTTATATATGTTTGCTATGTGACTTGCTCCTGCGTTTGATCCCCATTTACTCAATATTGCCTGTATGACTGTATTTGTAATCTTATTTGTTGGTCAAGGGTTTTCCCCACTTCAAGTCCACCTTGTAATTTTCCACTGGCCTCAGTTTTGTTCCACTTTGTACCCACCTCACCATGTGGCTTTGCTGTATAAAACACCTTTGAGAAGAGGGGTAGCCTAGCAGCCCACTTTTGGTCCCCTTTATTTGTGCTTAGACAGGTGCTTTCTTTCCCTCAATAAATTTTTTCTACTCTTTAAAAAATATGGTGTCATAGAAATAGTATAATTGTTTCAAAATCTGTCAAGATAGAATTAATATAAAATTCATATGTAGAACGTGAGTAGTGAAAGTATGAAATAACTCAACAGTATCTAAATTTTTTCTTTTTCTCTTAGAGAAATAGTCCTGCTATGTATTTCAGACTGGATTTGAACTCACTGTGTAGCTCAAATTGGCCTCATATTAGAGTCATTTCTCCTGTCTCAGCCTCCCAAATTCTGAGATTACAGGTGTGCACCACCTGATAGTATCTAAATTTGAAACTAAAAGTAATGGAACAATACTGAAATGATTTTTCATATGTATTAACTTTAGGAAGGTGTTTTCTATTCTAATATTACTTGGGATAGAGAAGTCTAAAACTTCTCTTTACTAAAACTTCTAGTTTCATATCAGATTTTTTATTTATTTTTAATTCAATTGAAATTTAATATGTTAAAACACATTTATAGCAAAATGCAATTGCAAGAATATTTGTCTATCCAAATATATATATATATATATTTATAAATATAACTAAATTTATATCTCTATGTCTGTGTATATATGTATTTAGTAAATACCACATTTTCTTATCCATTCATCTGCTGATTAACATATGGGATGCTTCCAAAATTTAGCTATTTTGACTTCTGCTGCTATACTTATGGTTATGCATGTATCACAGTAATATGTCATTAGCCTTTTTGAAAAGACACTCAGGAGGGAAATTGCTGGATTGAGTAGAATTTCTATGTTTAGTTTTTTGAGTAATCTCCATACTGATTTCCATGGTAGCTATACTAGTTTACATTCCCACAATGTAGAAGGGTTCATTTTTCCACACAACTACACAGACATTTGTTGTTTTTTGAATTTTGGATTTTAGCCTTTCTTTCTGGAGTATGATGAAATCTCAGAATTGTTTTAATTTGCAATAGGAAGGATATCTTCCAGACTGCTCCTCAGATACCTGTTCCCCAGTTCAGGGACCATGGTTTTCTCCCAAGTGGAGTAAGGGATGTCACTATCTGATAATTTTCCAGCTTCCCTTTCCAAATCCCTCTGATAGTGGTTTATAGTTTAGTGGGTTTTTCATTCCATTCACTTTTCACTACTACTCCCATCTCAGTGGCCCTGATTTCATCCAGGGCACATTTTAGAGCTTTGTTCTCTAGCTGCCGTCACCTATGATGGGTCAGGACAGATCTGTAATTTTTTTTTTTTTTTTTTTTTTTTAAAATTGTTGCTAAGTTACTCAGGCTAGGCTCATGTTCCTCCCGAGTCAGCCTTGTAGAGCGCTGGGATTACAGGCATAAACCACCACAACTGGTGAAGGCCCTTAATAAATATGCCAAAAAAATTATTAGCTAGGGGAGAAAGAACCCACTGCTTAGAGCGATAAATGAGAGAAGATACACTTCTTCCCCAGGTCTACAGTGCCCTACCTGAACAAAGTGATCGAATTTTATAAAAGTAAACACAAGTTCTTTCTAGATTGAGAATGGTGAAGGGGCTGAAGGGAGGGGAGGGGAATGGGAAAAAATAAGCAAGATACATCATGTAAAGGTACAAGAGCCCAATGATGAATGTAACTGTATTGTATAACTAAAATATTCCAATAAACTTAATGGAAAAAAATAAAGCACTTGAAACAAGAAATAAAAAGTAAACACAAGGAGTAATCAACAGTATATAAATCAAATTTTAAAATTGATTAATTATATAATCATTTCTTCCAATACTACCTCATTTTCTGGAGTATTATGATTCAAGTTCAGCTTGATCTTTCTTTTTATAGCACTGGAATCAGGCATTTCTTCAAAGTGCTTTGGTTATTTATTTTTGTGCCCTATGGTATTTATGGAACAAATTTGGGGTCCCAAAGTATGATTGCTACTAGGGGGGATGTCATGATTGATTTTTAGAGATTCTTAATAGAACTTATATACTGCATATGCATATTCAAGCTAACATAGCCATTTCTGTCTTCACACAAACACACACACACACACACACACACACACATATTCTTTGATGCAGCTGAATGTATATGTAGCTCATTCTCTTTATCCATTACTTTGCTTATTAAATCCCCTTGTAATAAACATTTATGTTTGATGGCTAATGTGAGTTAAGCTGCCATGAATAGGCCATACATTTTATGACAATTTTTTATTTCCCTCTGCAAATGTCTGTAAAGGTTCTTACAAGGCAATACTCAGATAAATATTTAATTTTGTAGGAAACAACCTTGCCCTAAAGTAGTGTTATTATTTTATATCATTAGCAATAATCTTGGAAATCTTAATTTTAATCATTCTAGTGTATGTGTAGTGGTACCTTGTAATTTCAAATTGAAATTCACTGAAAACCAGTAGTATCAAACAATCTTTTTATGTGTGACAATTTTTCTTTTTCTTTTGGTACTGGGGATTGAACTCAGGTCCCTGTGCTTGCAAGCAGGTATCAGACCCACTGAGTTAAATCTCCAGCCTAATTTTTCATATTTTAATGTAGTATCTGCTTGTCTTTTCTTTGTTTTATATTCAATTATTTTCTCTAAATCATAGGAGTACTTTATAGTTTATATTCAAGTTTTTATGACATGACCATGCAATAGTCTCTCAGATTTTTTGTCTCTTATTAATGTTTTTTGAAGAAAGAAAGTCTTTTTATTTTGACAAAGTCTGTTTTACCATTTTTTTCTGTTACAGTTATTGTAGATTCTGTCTGAAAAATGTTTGTGAACTGAAGATTGTAGAAGTCTTCTATGTTATTCATTAGTACCTTCATAATTTTAACTTCTGTTTACTTATTATAATTTATCTACTTGTTTATGTATATTCCTACATACTTTGAGAAGTCATTTTCTTTTTCCCTCTCACATTTCTAATAAAAAATTTTTTTTGAGAAAGGGTCTCACTATGTAGTTGAGACTGACCTGGAACTCACTATGTAGTCCAGGCTGGTCTCGAACTCACAGTGATCCTCCTGCCTCAGCCTCCTGACTGCTGGGATTACAGGCATGTGCCACCCCACCCAGCCTTAAAAATTTATACTTTCTGTTAGTGATGCTACGTCTAAATTCAATGTTACCTTTTTCAGAATTTCTCATTCTTTGTCTCCCATATGATATTTTTTTCTTGTTTGTTTTCTGTTTCAGGGTTTTTTCTCTAGCTAAGAACTAATAGTAGAGAAAAATTATTGTCCCTACAATTATAGTTTCTGAGAGAAATATATTAAACAATGTCTACATCATGTTATTTTCCTTATATGTCAAAGTTACCATTGAAATCAACTGTGATTGATGTGTTCCTTATGAGAAGGTGACAATTTAACTCTTTGTAGTTTTATATATATAT
>NW_022900928.1:53692001-53693429 GCF_012274545.1 Fukomys damarensis
ATATATATATATATTCTGCCTTTTTTATCTTTTGATTAACATATTATTAAATATATGAATTCATATCTTTGTAATCAATTTCATTCATATATATATTTTTGTAGAATTCATTCTTACAAAATCATAGGAACTTCAACAATAGACTCTCCTTCATTCGTGGTGTTGCTAATTAGTTTTCTTGTGTGGCCTTTTTATAGGTTTATTGGTTTTAATGCTATTAACAAAAGGTTCACTTTTCCTGGGCATTGTGGTGCACACCTGTATTCTCAGAATTCTGGGAGGCTAAAACTAGAGAATCTGCAGTTGTAGCCTAGCTGGGGAGAATTAGTGAGACCCTCTCTCAAAATAAAGATGTAAAAAATGTCTTATGATATACTTTAGTGAATAGGCCTTGGATTCAAATACCAGTACAGCAAAAAAAAAAAAGAAAAGAAAAAAAAGTTCAGTTTTGCCCTTGATTCTTTTTTCTACTGATCCCTTTCTACATCACTGACTTGTACCTTTATAATGGTAATTGTCTACGTTCTACTTTAAATTTAAATGTGTCTGCTTCTTTGGTAAAAACTTAGATCACTGATTTTTAAACCTTTCTTCTTACAAATACAGAGCCTCAAAGCTGTTAATTTTAAGTACACTTTCATTGCACCTTACAAATTTTTTTCTTTTCTTTTTATTGAGTTTATTGGTACAATCTAGGTATACAATACAGTTACATTGATCATTGAGATTCTGTACCTTTACATAATAGGTCTTGATTCTCATTTTTTCCCCTTGTCCCTGCCCTTCCTTCACCCCCACCTCCCCTCCCCATTTACATACACTTTATTTCCATTTCTTCAGTTTCTCATATCTTTTTTCCTCTCCCTTATTACCTTTCCCCCACCTTTCCCACTTTCCCTACACCTTTAGCCCTTTACTCCCTATTTCACATTATTAATTATCTCATTAGGATGCTGTGTACTATTATAGTTTTTTCACACCAGAGAAACTGTTTGGTATTTCAGTTAAATCTCTGTATGAACATTAAAAATAGGAAATCCTAAAATAAAACTAAAAAGGAAAGTAAAAGAGAAAAGGCAATGATGTAACATCAAAATAATCCTTAATTCTGGAGATGAAAATGGTCCCTGAACATATTTAAATTGCTTCTTGCTCTTGTAGTCTTATCTTATTCTTTTTTTCATTTTTTAGAGAATACTTTATTAGTTTCTGTAATCAAACCCAAGTAGATATGACCTTGCATATTTAGTACAATGAATTACCCCTGTACAGGTGGAAAAATATAAAAAATAAAAATAAAAAAATTAACATTTCTAGACCAATATGGCTGTCCATTTCTGTACAATGCCAACTCAACACAGTAAATCAGGATAAATTTTTCCAAAGTTGACAGCACTGTTAAAGTTTCCCAAAATTCAATTTATATAT
>NW_022900928.1:53693505-53700646 GCF_012274545.1 Fukomys damarensis
ATATATTTATATTTATATAAAAAGACCAATAATAGCAGTATGTTATGCATCAATAGCAGCAGCAGCTTTTCCAGGTTCTGCAGTCCTCTGAACAAAATTATAGACATTCAGCACATTCCATTAAACAAAACAAACAAACAAACAAACAAAAAACCCCAAAAGAATAATATCCAGAAAACAGCAAAGTTCTGTTGCTGTTGTGGTACGTTTCACCATTTTTTTTTTTATTGAGTTTATTGGTACATTTAGGGATACAGTACAGTTACATTCATTGTTGGGATCATGTACCTTTACATGGCAAGTCTTGATTCTCATTTTTTTCCCCTTACCTCTGCCCTCCCTTCACCCCCTCCTCCCCTCCCCATCTACAAACACTTTATTTTCATCTTTTCATTATCTCACATTTTTTTCTTTTCCCTTTTTGTTCTTCCCCTACGCATCACACCTTCCCTACACCTTTAGCTCCTTTCTTCCCATTTCTAAATGTCAGTAATCTTATTAGAATCTTATGCATTGTTGCAGAATATTCACACCAGGGAAACTATTTGGTATTTACACATGTGGGACTTACTTATTTCACTTAGGAGTACCATTTCTTTTTTTATTAGAATCTTAATCATCATCTGGAAAGAGAACATTCTAGAGTAATATCATTAAATATAGCTCTGATAAAGCATGGTCACTACTATGTATCATAAAGCAGGTACTAGATATTTTACATTCACAGAGTTATGATACAGCATCTTACAAATTTTGATGGACTTAAATATTCATTATATTCATCTCATAATATTTTCTAATTTTACTTATGAATATATGTTGATCAGTTTCTATGAAGAAATGAGTCCTTGAATTTTATCCCTATTTGCATCTGATATGATTCTTCTTTACATAGATGACCCAAAATCTTCTACCAGAATATTTTAGATATAATAAATTCAGCAAAGTGTCAGAATGAAAAGTCAGTACACAAAATATATCACATTTCTGAACATCAATAATGGACCCAATGAGAAATAAATCAGGAAAACAGTTTCATTCACAATATCTTAAAAATTACGCACGGCAACCTAAATAAGGAGTTTAAAGACATCTATATGAAAATTGTAGGCCTTTGAGGAAAGAAATTGAAAAGCACATTAAACAATGGAAATACTCCCCTTATTCTTAGGTTGGGATATGTCAAATTGTTAAAATGAGTATCTTTGTCACTTTCTTGTCACTGGGACAAAATACCTGACCCATCCAATATAAGGACAATGAGGTTTAAGTTATTTCATATTTCAGTCCATAATTGGCTAGCTCCAAAGCAGGAGAGCATGGAGAGGGGCATGACAGAGGAGACCTTGTGATGGCGTGGTGGGCAGGAAGCAGATATGCAAAGGGAAAAGTGGGAAGGAGGATAATCCCTTTCAAACCCAATAATGTGACCTTGTGACCATTTTCACTTCTTAGCAGCAAGTCATTTATGCTGGCTCTGTAATCCACTTTCCCAAACTCCCACCTATTAGTATATTAGACTCTTGGCAGACCTCTAGAAATAGACCATAACAATGAGCTATTGCCAAAACTGATCTATAGCTTTAATGCAATCCTAATGAAAATACCAACAGCATTCTTTAAAGAACTATAAAATGCAATTCCAAATATAATGTCAGAAAAGAGCCAGAATATCTAAAGCAATCCTGATTAAATAAATAGATAGACAATGGTAGAGGCATCTACTGTCAGATTTCAAATATACGCTAGTCTGCATTCCCACCAACAAGGGAAATGCGTTCCTTTCTCCCCACTGCCCTGCTAGCATTTGTTATTGGTTGATTTCTTGAATGCAGCCATTTTTCTGGAGTGAGGTGGAATCTCAGTGTTGTTTTCATCTGTGTCTCTTGAATGACCAGTGATGTTGAGCATTTTTTCATATGTGTTTTGCTGCTTTTAATTCTTTGAGAAATGTCTGTTCATTTCACATGCCCATTTTTGGATTGGGTCCTTAAATCCAGGGAGTCTGATTTTTTTAAAGTTCTTTATATATTCTAGATAGAAGTCCTTTGTCTGAGGAGCAGCTGGTAAAATTTATGTTTCCACATTGTAGGTTGTCTCTTAGCTCTGCTGGTGGTTTCTTTTCAGTGCAGAAGCTTTTTAATAAGATGAGATCCCAGTTGTTGATTCTTTCTAGTTGCCATAATACTGAAGTTTTGTTCATAGTCTTTTCCTATCCCAGTGTCTTCAAGAGTTCTACCTAATCTATCTTCCAGCAAGTTCTGTGTTTCTGTTTAATATTTATATCTTTGATCCACTTTGATTTTAGTGTAGTGCATGGTGAAAGACATGGGTCTAGTTTTAATTGTCGAAACCCGGTTTTTCCAGCACCATTTATAAAAGAGGGTATCTTTCCTCCCGTGAGGGTGTTTGGCTCCTTTGTCAAATATGAGGTGGCTGACTATGTCTGAATACAACTCTCTGATTTTTGACAAAGGGGTCAGATATGCTGGAGAAAGAATAGTATCTTTAAAAAAAGCACTGCGAAGACTGGAGAGCCACATGAAGAAAAGTGTAACTATGTCTCTTCCATGTGGTATTAAAATCAGATAAAGTAGATCTGCTTATTTGAAATTTGGATTTTTACTTACTCTTCTTGGAATGCAACTGCTTATGTTATAGGGGGAGATTATATATGAAATCACTTTTAAGATTTTCTTAGCTCAAATGTTGTTTCCCTCAAATATGTTTCATAATTTCTTTGTACTAATGATAGTCATTATTATCCAAGCAAATTCTTATACTGAAGATAAGCCATACACCATGAATTTCCCTAACTTCAATAAAAAAACACTATAAATTAGGTGACTTATTATTTTTTTTACAGTTTAAGCTCAGAAGTCTGAAATCAAGGTTTTAGCAAGGCCATGCTCCGTAATACATTCTGAATAATATTCTTCTTTTTCTCTTCTTAGCATCTATTACTGGCTGGAATACCTTGCCTCTCCTTAGTTAATACCCGTTCAACTCTGATTCTTTTTGTCTTCATGTGACATTTGACTTGCATGTCTGTGTCAATTTCTATGATCTTATTTTATGAAGAGATAAGTTATTGAATTAAGACCCACCCTAATCAAATATGACTCATCTTACCATCATGATGTCTCCAAAGACCCTATTTCTAAATGTCATATTTGTAGGTACAGGTGTTTCAAATTCAGTGTTCCTTTTTGGTAGATATAATTCAATGTATAACAATATTGTCAACTCTTAAGTTGTTTGAAATGAATGATAAATATTGGGGATCAGATAATTAGGATATTAGATATTTTGGCACGAAAAATTATAATTAAAAATTTTGTCAGAGTGCCACTTCATAACACAATCCAAACTATATTTCATTGTATTGTAATACAGAATATGATACTTATTTACATGACTGATATCAGGACACTCAAACTAGGACATTTCATATTTTAATATTTTGATTTACTGTATTCACATACTATATTGACTTTGGCTATCAGTATAAGAGTCATTCCTTTAGGTCTCTATTCAAAGACACTTGTAGCTGTTTCCTGGATCTTTTCACTCAATTATTTTACTTCTCTTTAGAAGTGTTACTTTCTTCTCTTCAGAACTATGAAGAGAAGGATTTTGTTCTGCTAAAAATTTGCATTGAGATAGGAGGAAATGGAAATTTTTCTAGGATTTTGGTAAAACCTAAGGATGCTATCAGCATTATTTTTCTCTAATTGTCAACAATGAGTATAGATGTAAAAGATAAGTTACTAAAATATTCTTTTAAAGTAATAGGGAGCATTTTACTTTCTGTTGCAAAGTCATAAATTGTCTTTTAGCCTGTCACATCATTGGCAGCTGTAATTCTTGCATGTTTTCCAAATTTCATTTTCTTGGTACTAATTACTGAAGAGCTCTTATTTAAATATTTACAGATATATCATTAACATAGTAATACTTTACATGATGTGCCCGTGATTTTTGATAAGCTTCATTTTTTAATATTATATGTCAACATTTCTTACACTTAGCATGCAAATGTCAGTAATTAAATGCCATTTAGTTTTCTTATTCTACAGGGGGGCCTCCATATGAAGGCCATTAGCATATACATAAAGTCTAATATCTCTGAACTTTTAAAAGAGGCATTAAATTCTACATTTTTTATATTAGTGGAGTAAGCAAAATCATCTGAGTATATTTATTCATGCCTCAGTATGGTCAATAGTAGGCAAGATTTGATCAGAAAAGTTTAAAAAAGGGAACAGTGTTCATTATTTGATTAGCCTATTAGATGAAAATTTTCTTTACTCACAAAACTTACACAATTTTTAATATGTTACACATATTAGAGCTACTAGTTTGAATGTCTATATTTAAGGCCAGTATTACTTATGACAATAAGATATACTTCTAGTTTTTTTTAAATGTAAAGTACATTTTATAGACAGATGAAAGACCCCTGTTAATAAAATGTCTATAAACATTCATAGTTTCTATAAAGGACTGGATATTTAAAAAGTAAAATGAGATTACATATTTGTATGAAGATTTAATATGAGTTGATGTCTTTCTAATGTTTCAAAGAGCCCAGAGAATCATGAACCTGCCCTAGCTCTACAGAACAGTATTTTTTCCCAAACCTTTTTTTTCTTTATTTCTTTTTTCTTTTTTTTTTTTTTTTTTTTTTTTGGTATCAGGGATCAATCTTGGGATCTTTTGCTTTCAAGTAGGTGGTGGAACCACTGAGCTTAATTCCCCAGCCCTCTACAGAACAATTTTAATAATCTGTGATTTCTGTGTGTTGCATCCCTGCCTTCTTCCTGGAAAAGACTGCAGTGATTCATTGCAAAGATCTTGACATACCTGATGCATGCAGTTTTGGATCACTGGGCAGAAACTAAATGAACTGTTGCTCAGTTAGTGAGAGGAAATGTGGGAACATGTCAGCTGATGCCAGATTTGGAAAGAACTGCTAGGCCTTCAGAAAGGGCTAAAACCTTTTTACAATCTATACTTTTGAAAAGCATCAAAGGCAGAAAATAGAATTGAAATAAGGTTGTATCATGGTAATCTCAAAAAGATCCTCCATAATGAACTTCTGCCCTTAAAACAATTGCGATGGATTACAAAATAAATACCAAAAGCCAAAACAGCACAAAAATTTTGGTACATTATGCAGGAAATTTAGAGACATTATCTCAATCTGAATATGTAGAGTGAAAGGTAGAGGAGATTTGGGGTTGTTTTATTTTGTTTTTTGATGAGCCATAGGAGGTGACAAAGGTAAAATATTTTGGAGGGGTCCCTCCTAACCTTAAAAGTTGATGTCAGGATCATGCCCCCCCCCAGTAATCTTGATGCAATTTTATGTATTAATAAAAATTGGATAGAAATACAGCTATATGATTGGTGTTCATTTTAACCCTCAGAAGGAGTACTTTCTCAAAATGTATGGAGGAATAAAAATTATTTAAATTTTCATTCACTTATTCAACAAAAATATACTAGGTGTCTTACCTTTCTCATAACTGAGACATAATACCTGACACTTGCAAATTAAAGGAAGAAAAGTTTGTTTTGTCTTACTGTAGAAATTCATTCATAGTACACTGGCTCCAAGGTAGGATGGCATGGCAGAGAATTGCTCATGACGTTGCAGTGGGATCAGAGTGATGAAGGGAAGAAAAAGGGAAATACAGTATTCCAGACTACATCCCTGGTTACCCCCCTTCTCTACCAAGCTTTACCTCTCAATATCTCATTTAGCTGTAACTCACCAGTGGAGTAATCCAGTGATAAGTATCAAGTCCCCATGATCCATTCACATTCCAAAAGCTCCTCCTATGAATGTGTGAGTCTTTGGCAGAACATCTCATTATAAACTATAACAGTAGGTTGTACCGTATGCTGTCAGGCATCCTACCTGACTTATGTACACACCTGTAACTTTTGAAAATCCTGTAGAGGCTTGAGGTTTTGTTTTTAAGACTGAGAATCTTGACATAAATTGAAATATAGGTTAGTGTGAAGGCTAACAGACGAAATAAAATAGTGATACAATTACATAAATATTATATTTTAAAATTTATATCATATATACAACTCCTCTGCCACCCTTCTCAGTGACAATTAGTAGAGTTGAAGCAAGTCCTGCAAGGAAACCTGGTCCTCTGTGCCGTGGTGAAACATGGGTCCTTCTCCATGAGAAGACAATTCCAGTCATCTCTAGTTATGACCCTCTTCTGTTGCTTGATGCTCCTCTCCTTAGTAAAGTTCTGCCTCATGGGGATTCAAACATTCAGCAATTACTATGGGGATTATGTAAACACAAATGAAAAACTTTTGAAAAATTTCTAAAATATCTTTGCACTAGACAGAAAAGTGTAAATAATGTCTTCATTCTCACTTGTTGCCAAAAGATTTCTTTGCTAGTTTCTGTTGGCCTAACCTTTCATGTTGATGACTATGCTATTCTGTACTCTGAATTACCTTGTGAATCTCTTCATTCTACATTTTTATTAAATTTTATTTCAGATTATCCTTTTATTCAGATTACTATACTAGTTTTGTCTTAGTCCCTTACTATTGCTGGTTCATAATATCCAACACCCACACCTTAAAGAAAAAGAGGTTTACTTTTGCTCATGTTTCCAGTCCATGGCCTGCTGGCTCCAAGGCAGAAGTTTCCCAGTGTAAGGGTCTAGTAAAGGAAAGCTCCTCATGTCATGATGGCCAGGAAGGAGAAATAGAAAGGAACCAGGGAGAGAGATGTTCCCTGTTAGGTCATGCTGCCCAGTGATCTGCGTCTTTCACCCAGGCCCCATCTCTTAAGGGAGAAGCAGCTGTAATGTCTTCCAGATTCAATCACCTCCCCAAAACACTACTTATGAGTGCTTAAGCCTTGGTTGAAATTCCTGATCTAGACCACCAAAAGCTTCCTCATTTAGTCTCTCCATACTACTTTTATTAACTTTCATTTTTTCTTTCACTTTATTTTTTAACCAACACATAAAATTATACATATTTATTGTGTACCATGTGGTATTTCAACACACATTTTCATTGTGTAATGTTCAAGTCAGGGTAAATGTATTTATCACCTTATCTCACAATTTTTTTTTTTTTTTTTTTTTTTTTT
>NW_022900928.1:53700970-53764400 GCF_012274545.1 Fukomys damarensis
TCTTGCCGCATTATTCAGGTTACCTTTTAAAGTCACTCTGTAGTTCAGGCTGGGCTCAAATTCATGGTAATCCTCCCGAGTCAGCCTCCCAAGTGTTGGCTTACAGGTATGCACCATTAGGCCTAACCTCATGTCAAACTTTTCTCATCTTTTATGGGGAAAATAGAATGATAAAGCAAATTCTGTTCATGTCACCCCACTGGTTAGAATTGAAATATTTTTCTCGGGCTTCTTTCAAAGCTCTAGGACCAGGATGTCAGCTATCTAATCCTTCTGCATGCCCTTTATTATACCCTCAGTTGAAACTGCTATAAACTACCCAGTGTTTACCAAACCTACTGAATTTTCCTCATCATTCCTAATAGACTTCTCTGAAGTTAGAATTTAATTTAACTGTACTATTCTGTTTTCCAAAACTGGGGTCAAAGTACTATATGTTCTTCTGCAGTGTGAACTTGTAACTCTTCCATCAAACTGTGGAGCTTTACTATTCTTTTGCACATGGTTAAAGACTTTTGCTTTTTGACCAATAATAATAATAAACATGTCTCTGTGTCTCTCTCAGGTATAGCTCATATTATCCCAGCAACCTTTGCTTTCTACTTGTGGGTAGGCAGCTTTTGTTTAACAAATATAGCTGCCAAGCATCACTGTATTTAAAAAAAGCAGCTACAAAATGCAGAGCTATTGGTGGGAGGGGGGAGAGGAAGGAGAGGTAAGAAGGAAATGGAGAGGAGACAGGGGAGGGGGAGACCACTGGAGAGATGAACCAAGACTTACAGACCAACCAAGAATCCCTGAGGCACTGGGAAGTTGACTGAGAAGTGGGTCTTTCTTGCCTGCCTGGCATCTGAGCTGCTTCTCTTTGGATGGATCAGAAAAAAATCACCCAGTCAAGCCTCTTTTATACAGACCCACAAGATCATGAGAAAAATAAAAACATGTTCATTAAAGCTACCAAGCTTTAGGACTGTTTACTATGCAGTATTAGATAATTGGAAAATCTATCCAGTTTTACTTTTGCCAAATACACATTAACCAATAAAGATAAGCACCTAAATTGAAATAAAATGTCTTTCTGATCCCCACTTACTAAACAGCTATACAGCATCTGTCATTGTTCACTTACCTTTCTATAAATATTATCCTGGGGTAGTTAGCACCTCTGGTCTTTTGGTTCTCAGCCTGTTTCTTGGTCCTCTACCGCTGCTCAACTCCTCTGTGTGGCTTTCTCTTCACAATTCCTTCCCGATGGTGCTCCAGTGTTGTCTCCATGTGATCCTGGTGAAAATACGTAAAACGAATACATCAGATAATGCAGACAGAAAACATACTTCCACATTCTGAATGAAGCATAGCTTCTCAATTTCTATTTTTAAAATATTTGTGAATATTAACATTTGCCTTGTGCCAATTTTCTCACTGCCATATGTTTTTAATAAAATAGTTTAAATAACAAGTATATTTTATCCTATTCCACTTAGTTTATTTTTCATTTTAAATCGAACATGTATAAAATTTTTTCTCTCCTGATTTGTCCCTGTTGCCAAAATGATTTGCACATTCCAATGTCCATTTCTCAATGATAAAGGATGAATTACTTAAGGATGAATTACTGTTACTTATTCTTTTTCTTGAAGATCAAGAACTCACAAGCTACAGAAAATTAAATTTATTCAACTGCTTCATGAAATTCTATATATGTCCATGAAATGAATGAGTTCATTAATACTTTAAGACCCTGCTCCAGTCTTACCACTTTCATAACACTTTTTTTCACAGCTCTAGAAGCTACTGCACATCTTCTCTAAAAGTCAAGAGACTTTATTAATTTCTCTTTTATTATTATATTTTCCCATATTACAGATACTTATTTTTGTCTCATTTAAATAATGCAGCAGAAGGTCTTTAGGAACAGGTACTTTGCGCTTCACACTTATATTCTCCAAAAAGTCTAATATAAAGCTTTACTCGTATTAAATAACTTAATGAATTTTTGGCCCTTACAATATTGTTCTTTATGTTGTATATTATATAACTGCTTCCAGTCAACTTCTTCTGAGTTATTTATATTATTCATTTGATTATGTTCTAACTTCTATTTAGTGCTTTTTAAAGGTATTTTATTGGTTGTTTCCAATTTTCTTTCCATTTTGTATTATCTTTATTCATCAAATTATATTAGCTCTTTGAAAAGGTATTTTTTCAGGTATGTACATAAAATAAGTCATAAACTAATTTTAGGCCACTATAATTAATAGTCAACAATTAAACCCCATGTATTGATTATACTTCTCTAGTGCCAAATTCATATATAAATCTTAGTAAATACCAAATGTAATGACAGATGCTTCCTTCGAGACTTTCTTTAGTTATCTTAAATATAACATTATACATTTTCATCTTAGTTTTGTTTTTAGCATCAAGTTTTTTCACTTGATCTCAAAGATTTTTGTGCTTTTACAGCTTGGGTGAAGTTGCAGACTTCTTTCTCTGCAACTGTTGCTTATTAACTAAATATGCCATGGAGATTTTTTTCCTTTGTCTCAAATGGTGATATTTGATCATGGCTTTCTACCTGAATACAAAGGTATAGACCATATAAAGTATGTCCTTCTTGGAAGTAATACTAAAGATTCTAAGGATACTTTACATTTTTAAGAGTACTATTCTTAAAAATTCTGAATAATTCATCTTAGCACATAAAAATATATAAATGGGGCCAGGGATGTAGCTCAGTGGTGCTGCTGCCTATCTTGTAAGCACAAGGTCCTGAGTTCGATCCCAGTACTAAAAAAAGTATAAATGTACCTCAGAATGCATTAATTCAGTATATACATAAAATGTTCATTGAGCTAGAGTAGGGAATAAAAGTATTCTTGAGATATTGGGCTAAGCTTTTTATTCTTGCAAAACGCAACTATTATAATTTTGATAAGTTTAAACGATAACCAACAGAGTTAGTCTACATCTATCTATCATCTATTTATCTATCTCTCTCTCCATCCATCTATCCATCCATTCATCCATCCATGTGGTCAGCTAGCTACCTGTGTCACTGTCATCTATGAATGTCAAGAAATTCCTCATGATTGTACAGTTGATTGGTAGCAGAGGTTAATAAAATGCAGGAACTCAGCCTTGTTTCTTTTTGCATATTCATGATTCCAGATTTCCTCTCTGGATCTTAATCTGTGACAGACAGTTGTATAATAATTAGAAGTTTAATTGCTGATTATAATTTTGCTTTTTTCAGTAAAAACATATTGAAGGTTATCTCAAAAACTTATAATATTGGACAGGTGGTATGAAAGTGCGGTTTATTTTTGCACATTAACCATGTATCCATTGACTTTCCTAAATCCATTTATTACGTTTGGTAGATAATTTTAGATGTCTCATGACTTTATTTTTTGCATAAAACAACCTCTACTAGAATGCTTAGCAGACATGACAAGAATCCAAATCTTTGATTTATTTCTGGTCTAACTGGGAAAGACTTCTCTATTTTACTATTTAGTATGTAAACTCTAGGTTTTTCATAGATTACATTACATTAAAGAAGCTTTATTCCTACTGGTAAAAATATCTTTTCTTAAGCGGGTATTGAGTTTTGTCATTTAGCTTTAACACATCTGTCCCAACAATTATCTGCTTTTATCTTTTTCATCATTAATATGGTTAATTACATTAATTTTGAGTGTTAAAAGTGCTTTTATTCGGCAGATAGTCAACTAAAGTTATGTATTATCTTTTTCATACTATGCTGCAGCAATTTTACAAAATTCATTTTAAGATATAACCAATAATATAGTGTATTACATTTATTGATTTGCATTTTTATTATGCATGGGTGTTGGATTTTGTTGAACACTTTTCCTGGATCTATTTAGATGATCATAGTTTTTTTTGTTCTGGGCTCTATTAATATAGTGTATTACATTCATTGATCTGCATATGTTGAACCATCCCTGCATCCCTGGGATGAATCCCACTTTATAAGGGTGTATAGTCTTGATAATTTTCTGCATTCTGTTTGCCAGTATCTTATTAAAGGCTTTTGTGTCTATGTTCATTAGGGAGATTGGCCTATAATTCTCTTTTTCAGTTGAGTACTTCTCTGTCTTGGGATGAAAGTGATGCTTGCTTCCAGGAATGAATTTGGGAGTACTGGTTCCCTTTCAATTTCCTTGAAGAGTTTGAACAGTAGTGGAATTGGCTCTTCTCTAAATTTTTTATAAAATTCAGCAGTGAAGCCATCAGGACCTGAACTTTTCTTTGTTGGTAAATTTTTATTTATGATTTCAGATTCATTGATTGATATTGGGTAGTTTAGTACTTTCTTGGCTCAACATTGGTAATTCATATGTACTTAGAAATCTGTCTATTTCTTCTGTGTTTTCTATCTTATTGGAAATGTTTCTCAAAATAGGTAATAGTGAAAATGACCATACTTGCAAAACTGCTATATAGATTCTATGCAATCCTGATTGAAATTCCAACAGCATATTTCACATAAGTAGAGAAAACAATCCAAAAATTCATTTGGAATAAGAAGAGACCTAGAGTAGCAAAAGTAATTCTAGGCAAAAGAGACAAGGCAGGGCATGTCACAGTCCACAAATGGAAACTACTACACAGTTACTGTGATAAAATACAGCATGGTATTGGTAAATAAACAGACCCAAAGATCAGTGGAACAGATTAGAAGATGTAGAAACAACTCCAGACATACTCAGCCACCTTCACTTTGACAAAGGAGCCAAACACCCTCACTGGAGAAAAGATAGCCTCTTTAATAAATGGTGCTGGAAAATTTTGATTTCAACTTGCCAAAGATTAAAACTAGACACATAACTTTCACCATGCACTAAACTAAAATTGAAAAGGATCAAATATCTAAATAGTAAAACAGAAACACCAAACCAGCTGGAATACAGGTTAGATGGAACTCTTAAAGACTTTGGTGTAAGACAAGACTTTAAGAACAAAACCTCAGTCACATGGGAACTAGGGTAATGAATCAACAACTGGGCTCTCATCTTATTAAAAAGCTTCTAAACAGCAAGAGAAACTATCAACAGAGAGAAAAGACAAACCAAAATGTAGGGAAAAAATTTTACTAGCTGTTCTTCAAATGACTACTATGTAAAATATATAAAGAACTTAAAAAGTCAGACCCTTCAAATTTAAACAACCAATTCAAAAATGGGCATTGGAAATAAACAGACATTCTCAAAGAAAAAAGTAAAAGTAGCAAATAAATGTATGAAAAAAATTTTCAAAATCATTGGTCATTTGAGAGAGGCAGTTGAAAACAATGCTGAGATTCCGTCTCACTCCAGAAGGAATGGCTGCTATCAGGAAATCAACCAGTAACAAATGCTGGCAGGGCTGTGGGGAAAAGGAACCCTTCTCCGCTGTTGGTGGGAGTGTAGTCTGGTGTAAACACTGGAAATCAGCATGTAGATACATCAAAAAACTAGGATTAGAGGTCTCATTTGACTCAGCTATTCCCCTGCTGAGTATCTTCCTAAAAGGTTTATAGCATGATACCACAGTGAGACATGTGCACCCATGTTTATAGTGGCACTGTTATAGCTAAAGCTTAGAAACAGACCAAATGCCCATCAACTGGTGACTGAATAAAGATGTGTTTTGTTTTATTAAGTGAAGTACTACTCAGCCATAAAGAATAATAAACAACAGACATTTATAGCTAAGTGGATCGACCTTGAGTCCATACTCTTAAATGACATAAATTGAACACACATGTAAATCTTGAATTGTTTCTCTGGTGTGAGAAACTGAAAGTGTAAATGAGGACTCAAGTGTATAATTGATATGGTGAAATAGAAAGTAAAGTTTCAAAAGGGGAAGGGAAACTAGGGAGGGAGAGTGAGGAAGGGAAATTAGGGAAAAAACTAAATGTGGAAAAAACAGAAGCAAACCTGGATAAATAGTGGAGGGTGTGGTGGAAAGAAGCAAAGGAAATGGGAAAAAAACAACCAAGATATATCACATGTAGGTACAAATTTCCAATGATGAATGTGATCATAATGTATACCTAAAATGTACCAATAAGCTTAATGACTAAAAATGATATAACCAGTGTAGAAATATGCTTACTAATGAGCTTATTTTTATTTCAAAGCTTTAAGTGATTATCTTTCATGTATTCTCTTAGTTCTTGTAGTTTCTTATGTTTTCCTGCTTAATATTCACTGATTATATTTTTGGCTTGGAGCTGGATTTATATTGGGCATGTGGCTTAAGAGCTTCCTTACAAAACTATCTATGAGGCTACAAAATTTTATTTTTGAATTTTTTATGTATATAACAAAAGATTAAATGCATTTCAAGTGCTATCAGAGGCCAAATTGTAGGCTTTGAGCAATGCCACCTAGTAGTGTGAATCTTTAAGACTGATGTTTGCTTTTTTCATTGAGATTATGGTTTGTACATTTCACATTTTTCATTAATAGTGGAAGTCATTGGACCAGATATTTAGTTCAGTGGCACTGTGCCTGTCTTGCAAGCACAAGGTCCTGAGTTCGATCCCTGGTACCGAGAGAAAAAAAAAAAAAAGGTATTTCTTGTCATTTGCTGATATAAGTAAACATATATATTTCATTTACACATTTTAATTAGTTTCATTGCCAAATCAGATTGAACATTGTTAACTACTTAGTAGAAAAATACACTAAAGTATTAATTTGCATTAAATGTATAAATTTATATCATGACGATCGAAAAAATTAATTGAGTTCACTAATCACAACTGAACGTCTATCAAAAATGTACTGGGCCACGGATTTAGCTCAGTGGTGCTGCCGCCTGTCTCCTGGGCACAAGGTCCTGAGTCTAATCCCGGTATTGAAAAAAAAAAGGGTCAGGGATTTAGCTCAGTGGTTCCACTGCCTGCCTTGCAAGCACAAGGACTGGAGTTTGATCCCTGGTACAAAAAAAAAAAAAGTATCGCACTTGTAATAAGGCACTGATAAAGACATCTAAATGAGTAAAGAAATAATATATGTACAGTAAAACTAAAGGTGCTCTTTTTGGTTTTCCTTTTTAAATTTTTGAATTTTTAAAGTAAAATCACAGGAAACCTGAACAAAAGGTACAAAGATTTTCCATGTGACTATGATTTCCGTACATGCCTCTCTTATGGTTAGCATCTCCCACAAGAATTATTATATTTAGTGAATCTGCATCGTTGCATAATAATTCTCCAAAGTCAGTACCTCAGAGAACTAGGATAAGGGGTTCCATTTGACCCAGCCATCCCTCTGCTGGGTATCTTTCCAAAAGAATTAAAAGTATCATACCAGGGCCGGGGATTTAGCTCAGCGGTTCAGTAGCCTGCCTTGCAAGCGCAAGGACCCGAGTTCAATCCCTGGTACCAAAAAAAAAAAAAAAAAAAAAAAAAAAAAAAAAAATATGTGCACCAATATTTATAGTGGCACAGTTTTTAATAGCTAAAATTTGGAAACAGTCCATTGCCCACCATTTGGAGACTGGATAAAGAAGATGTGTTTTTTTTCTATAAAGTGGAATACTACTCAGCCATAAAGAATGAGAAATTAGAGTCATTCACATTCATAGGAAAATGGATACATATTGAGGATATACTCTTAAGTGAAATAAATAAATCACACGTGTAAATACTGAATAGTTTCTCTGGTATAAGAAAACTATAATTGTACGTAGGATCCTAATGGTATAATTGACAATATGAAATAGGAAGAAAAGGGCTAAAGGTGTAGGGGAAGTGGGAAGGGTAGGGGAAAGGAAATAAGGGAAAAGAAAAAAATACAAGAAAATGAAAAAATGGAAATAAAGTGTTTGTAAATGGGGATGAGAGGTGGGGTGAAGGGAGGGCAGGGGCAAGGGGAAAAAAAATGAGAACCAAGACCTGTCATGTAGAGGTACAAGATTCCAATGATGAATGTAACTGTACTGTCTACCTAAAATGTACCAATAAACTCAATGAGAAAAAAAAAATTCTCCAAAATCCATAGTTCATATTAGAACTCACTTTTGATGTTTTATATTCTATAGGTTTGAATAAATGTATCTTGACATATATATGCCATTGTAGTTTCATACAGAATATTTCACTTCCTCAAATATGTAATAAATATACCTATATTAACATACAGCATTAAAATATTAGATAGAATTATCAAATCATATAAAAGTTATACATGTCAAAATTAATTTAACTCTTCAGTTAATAGGGAACTAGTACAATGTTTTAATGGATTCAAAGACCACTGGGAAAGTCATCTATTGAGATCATTGAATTAGGGATAAAAAAAGACTATCCAAAGGAGAAATAAAATATAATGGGCATTTGTTCTATTAAGATAAATTACTTACATTTTATTTTTAAAATTTTACAAGTTTAGATCTTGCATTTTACCTTCTTCAATTTAAAATATAATTCCCTTTATGTAAGTCTGAGATCTTGATTAGTGAGTTTAACTATTGACGTTTCACTATAGAATTATTTTGTAAGATCACATTGAAAAGTTGCTTTCCACATTCTTCCACATTTTCAAAGTTCACATAATTTTAAAATATACAAATGTATACACATACTATGTACTGATATACTATATAAAAACGTGTAGTGAAATTTTATGGATTGAAATTAGAAAACCCATTTACAGTTTGCAGGTTACAAATTGCAGGGATAATAAGTGGATGGAAAAGAGATGACAAAATGGCAAAGAGCTGAGTTAAAAGTATAAAAGTCAGAAATTATGGTTGTATTTTACAATAATAATCTGTTTTCCTTACAGCACAGCAAACATGGGAGACTAGTAAGCTATAAAGGGTTAAAAGATACCTTCTGACTAGATTCTGCCAAGCTAAGGAATTTTGAATTTCCTTGCTTAGGCAATGGGGATTCCTAAAGATTTTAGAACTTAGATAAGACAGACCAAGCCTGCTTTTTAAGAATGATTTAGCTGTATCTTTTCTAGACACTATTCTATGAATTGAGCAACAAAATTTGCCAATTACACTGACTAGATCATTATTAAGAATAGAGCACCAATCCAGTTTTTCGCTGCCAGTTATCCGCAGTGATCTTCACATGAAGCTAGCTTACTATGAGACTTGTATAAAGACTACTATCTTTAGTATTAGATGTAGGCAGTCAAAACATAACCCTTTGAAAAATTAACCCCAAATAGCCACTCCTTGTCATTTGAAAGCTTCTTTAAATTTTATTTCCACTTTCAATTTAGGAATTTTTAGAGAAAGTCAAATATGTACCCCTAACTAATTACAAAAGATCTTCCATGTCTTTTTTCCCTTCCTATAATTTTCCCATGCCAACAATCTCCAGTGGAGGACACCTCAATGCTTCTCTTTGCTAAATTATAAGGTTCCTCTAAACCTCTGCCAGCCTGTGAGTCTTTGCTGAAATGCAAATAATGATTGCTGATTTCTTTGACATTCCAGAGTGAATGAATGGTCTTTACTTGTTCTCATTTAGATGATTTTTATTTTCACAAATAGAATAACAGTTAAAATTAAGGATCACTTTTAAGATAACTTTATTGTGATAGTGTGTATCTGTCCATCATTATGTATTGGATCTCTCCATGTGTCAGACATTGTGTGAAACAGGGACAATACAAAAATAAGAAAGACTTGCTCTCAGAAATACTCTTTTGAATAAGACAGATTATTTTAAAGAAAATACTGAACCCTAAAAGATTATCACAGACTGTTTATAAGTTTGCAGTAAGAAATCCATCTGCTATCACTTTCATTTAATCAGGAGTTCCACAGTGTTACTTAAGGTAGTTATGAAGAAACATTAAAAACCATCTGCTTGACAAGCATGACTCTAGTACAGTGGAAAATAGGTGAAATTTATTTCACGTAGAGATGACAGCATTTGGTTAGTTGGGTGGGGACAAGTTAACATTTTGGAGACCTATGAAAGAGGCAGTATTATTCAGTGTTAAGGATGAGGGTTTACTTTGACTAGCTAGTTCCTTTAAAAAGTCTAGGTAGATGGTTTTGTGCAGTTTGTCATAGTAATCATTATTGGATTGGAGATGGGGGCTACTATGGTAGGCAGTCTCTCACCACTACTGCTGAGCTCTGAATAATTTTATGTAGAGAAATCTGGCTTTAGAGATGAGATAAATGTGGTACCTGCTGGTCAGCATTACAGAAATGGTATATAAAGTTCAAAGTTTTGTTGTTGTTTGCATTAGACACTATCTTTAGTTACACTGTGTCTTACAAAATAAGGGCTAGGGACATAGCTCAGTTTGAAGTCCCTAGGTTCAATCCTTAGTACTACTACCACTGCCACCACCACCACCCACAAAAGGTTTATATTCTAGGAATTTTTTCTAAATACCTTATTTTGTGACACACTGCAAAGCAGTTTGGGAAATGCTGGGATAGATTAACTTGTATGGAGCATCTATGCCTTATGTTAGTTCTCACAATACATTTATTTAAAATTATAATGTGTCCTTTTGCTGCTGCTAACACATTCTGTGAAGCCATCCATAAACCAGACCCAGCTGTATTTTCTCCCTCAGAAAACTAATCATAGAGACATTCTTAGGAGAACAGAGGTGTGAGCTGAGAGATGCCAGCAAGCTGACGACTGGAATATACAGTTCAGAAGAACAGCACTTGCCTAGCATGTAAGGAGCCTGAGTTTGATAACCAGGCTCACCAAACAAACAAGAAAGAAGTGTATGTGTGTGTATGCACCTAAATTATTATTAAGAGACAGCTAACATATAAAACAAAACCACACATGGGTCATCTATGACCTGAGGTTTTGTTTTATTTGTTTTGGTTATTGTGAAAAAATTAAACTTCTATACACTCCACAATTACTACCAATGATATATCATTACAGCAATGTATTTTATACATCCACATTACCAGCTTATCTGTAATTGTTAAGGAAATATAATCAAAAACAAAATCTGCAGATGCAGACATTCTCTTCACAAAGACAGTAGAAAAAGAAAAAATATTCTTTATTGAATAAGCCTTAAAGCAGAACATGGCCCATATCACAACCTGTTAAGATATTGCAAAAGAGAAAATAATCTTACTCTTTTACATAGACAGACTCAATACATTAAATACAGATGTGCAAAGCGAACAACAGTTAATCCTCAAGTAAAAGGACTCCATAGCACCTCTTATCATGTCGTTCATTTTGTTTTATCTCATAATTGGGGTGGCCATCTGTATTATTTTCTTTGTTTTATCCAGAGGAAAACAGAAAAAGCCATCCCATATCTTTATGACCAGGAGGAGCATCCTGGAATGAGGTGCCCCTAACTGCTTTCTTGATGTTTACATTTAAGAAGCATGGTTCCTAAGTCCTTGAGAAAAATAACTCTGGGTCCTAAATCTGACAAATGTTTTCTTTAGTTTTCAGAAAGATTTATACAGTTTCCAAAGAGTGGACAAAATTCTTACCTTGGTATTTTTTAAAGCAAATGTTTTAAGAAAAATGAAGGGAGGAAAAGTGTCTTTTAGTTTCAACACAGAGATGTATTTTATTTTTGATGTTTATTTATTTTTACAGAAGATCCACCTAAAAAATGCACATGCTTTCTCCCAATAAGTTTAAAAAAGCATTTTATTGATACTGTTTTTTAACAATGGGTTGGCATTCCTGCAGTCATTCTAAGAACTTAGTTTTAGGAAATTAGGGTCTCTTCTTTAAAAAAAATGCTGATTAAATACTAATTTTTAAAGATCAAAGATTCAGTTCAAATAACTTCCTCCTTATCAAACTCTCAATCTACCTTACTACTTAGAAAAAACCATCTTAAGCAATGCAATCACAGTGAAATACTAAGTCTATATAATAGGCTTTGGGTTTGCTTAATGGTCATTGGATCTCCCTTAACCTACTTGTTCTTGCTGTATAATTAATAATTTATAATTATGCCTGAAGATGCCTTTTTCATTTTGGGAAATACGTATTCCCAGTATTAAAACAGTAATTGTCATGGTATTTGTAAGTCGGATTAGCATTTATGAGTACCAGACCCATACAAAACACATGGATATTATATGGTATCACTCCAATATGTGAAATCAGATCATTTTTAAAGTATTATATTTAATTTATAAACCAAGAGGAAGACCAGAACTAATGGTAGTTGACTGTTAAATTTGAAATACATTTGTGATATTCTGCTTTGCTCAATGTAATTTCCTGACTTTTTCTAAGAATCCTTCTTGCCGTTAATTTTGTGTTTGGAGTACCAGACTGGAGCCCTAAGGCCTGGATAACTATATTCAACTTTCAGTGCTTCAGGCGATGAGTAGCAACATTACTAAAACAATTATGATGACTAAGTGTTTAATTAAAAATGTTAACAGCTATTTATAACTGACAAAATAGCATTTTTAGTTATTTACATTGTACATCTTTA
This sequence comes from Fukomys damarensis, assembly GCF_012274545.1. Lineage (NCBI taxonomy): Eukaryota > Metazoa > Chordata > Mammalia > Rodentia > Bathyergidae > Fukomys > Fukomys damarensis. The sequence continues at coordinate 53,713,423 of NW_022900928.1, forward strand.
GCTTTAGAATGATCACAACCTATATTGGGTAATGTATTAAAATATGTTACAAGATAAGACAAAGAAAAGTATAAATATTTAAAATGAGGAAATAATGCTTTAAATAAATCTTTGAAGAACAAGTTAACCAAATTTTCTTATTTTATGATTCTTAATATGTTTACATATCATTAAAATCCTGGAACAGGCTCTCAATCATTTATATGCTAGTATTTGTTGTGATTACTTATTGTACAATTTAAAAGGTTTCTGTGAGGCATGCTCAAATTATCAGAAAATAATTTATTGATTTTATCATTACAAAATCCTTTCATTTGAGGAAAATATGTAATTCCTGTAGTTTATAATTCTTTTCACTAGCTAAGGTCCATGCCTCTGTTTTGTGTGCACAGAGACAATCCCCTACTACCAATGCCTCACCAACACAAAACAAAAGAAATAACACATAGCATTGTTGTGTTTTACTCCACTTATACCTATTCCTCTTTAGACTCTTTAAACTCTTTGGCTGAGATGTAAAACTGTCACATTTCCCCCCCAAAAAAGCAATCATAAGAACTCTTTACTCCAGTATTTTCTGTGCACAAGGATATAATCTAGACATTTCAATTATCTATTGCCGAGTAACATTTTCTTTTCATGTTTCATTGTCTTTGGCTTTAATTTTGTTGACGCATCTTCTTGAAAGGTGCTCATTTATTTTTAATCTACCTCCTACTCTTTCTGTATATTGCTAGTCTAACTTTCAAAATCTAGGCAATTTCTACCTATTTCAAGGTACCTCAACCTCCATAGCCAGAACTACTATTGCAGGAAATTTCTATCACCATTTCAAATGCCAATTTGAAGTATCATTGATGAATGTTTACTATGTTCCAAGAAATACTGTGTGTACTCAAAACCACTGCTGAATAAGGCCAGGTTTCTGACCTCATGGAATGGTTCCACAGCTACTCTTCATAGACTAATGGCTAGTATAGTTACCTATGTTTCTCTCCCATGCATATATACCATTACTTCTCTGATGATGAGATTGTCTCATTCATCACTGAATCCTTACACTAATTGACATAACATCTGGAGGCTATAGATAGATGATTAATGAAATGATCTTGCAGTATGTTCTATTATGATTAAACATCTTTAGAAATACAGGTGTCCTCTGATTTACCAGGTTATACTTTCTCTCCTTATATTTATTTTCAGCCTCCATTACCAGAGGTTTAAGAGTTGTTTCAGAATAACTGAGATTTTAAATAGTGGATGGGGGATTCAGGTCAAGGAGCAGGTGAAAATAAGAATATATCTCTCAATGCAACCAAATAAATGATATGAAATACAAGTTTAAACTTTGCATTTCATATTTGCAACTGTTTATAGATAGCAATTGTCAGTTAACATAAACATGGATCTGCCTATAATAGACTCTGCTGAATTTTTCAAATTTATTATTCTTTCATTGCTTTTTTCTGTCTAATTCCTTCTTAGATTTAGTGGGGGTTTTCTGCCATAAATCATACTTTGGTTTTCAATTTAGAAACCACTCTTCTCCCATTCTCAGCCTTATGGTCTGCAAGAAGTTACAGTTCACTGGCTGGAGTCAATCTGCATATCTATGTATTCTATCCCCGGGGATAAGTTCAGGAGCAACAGACAGATCACACAGGTTTAAATGAATCTACACATTTCCCTCATTCTCCTAGCCATATGATTAGTTCACAGTAAGAAATTGGGCATAGGATCTAAACTTTTCCAAAGTAATAAAGCCTCTTAAATTTTAGGTAAATTGAGACACTGAAATGCTCATGTCTTTTCATCCTGAGATTGCTTCAGCAGTGGGAAATCTTGTATCTAGGATCAAATATCAAGGTTAGAGTGTGAGTTTAGAAGGGAGGGGCACCGTGGAGTCTGAGTAGTGAACATACTCAGAAAAAGTAGTGGCAGGTTATGTAGCCAGTGATGCCCTTTAAGTACAGGATTCAGCAATGACCAACCCTTGTCTTACCCCATGTATATTTTAGTCAGTGATTTATATTTTGGTGGTCAATCTGCCAATGATTACACATAAAAAGACAATCAAGGCCTATAAGCCAGAAATTCTTGAATAGATTTTTATTAAAATATAATTCATATAATATACTATGCAATTTGTATATAAAAATGACTTCTTATGCTTCATTTTTGCAACCATAATCACAATAAAATTTGGAACAGTTTTGTAATTTCCTAAAGAAACTCCATATCTATTAACAGACAATCCCCAATTCTGCCTAAATGTGGCTTATCTCTTGTACAGTTTATATAAATAGAATCATAAGTGGATATTATTGTCACTTCCTTCTTTTATTTATCATAGTATGTTCAAGGTTCATCCATGTTACAGGTTGTATCAGTGCTTTATTTCTTATGGCTGATTAAAATACCACTGCAGCCACTGCAAGGTATTTCTTCTATCAGTAAATATTTCTTTCTATTTTATTATTACGTGTGCTGCTGAAGGGAGTAGTAGTTCATTCTATTTTATGACCAGTATGAATGATCCTGTAGTAATAATCATATACAAGTTTTTTTTATGAACATCTTAAGAGTGTATCAAGAAGTAAAATTTCCTAGTTATATGGTAACTATATAATTTTTGTGAGGAACTTCTTAAGAATTAAATCCACACTGTTAAATTCTATTGTTTTTAATGTTTTGTGAGTCAGTTCAGTAGCTTATGCTTTTCCTGGAACTTATTTCATCTGAATTATATAATTTGTTGTGCCTCAAGCTATTAATTATGAATTATGTTTCTCTCTTAAATTCTTTTTTGTTTTTGTTTTTTTGTTTTGTTTAGTTTTTTTTTTTTTTTTTAGACAGAGTCTCACTATGTAGTTGAGAGTGAGCTGGAACTCACTATGTAGCCCAGGCTGGGCTCAAACTCACAACAACTTCCTGCCTCAGCCTCCAGAGTTCTGGGATTACAGGCATGCACCACCACACCTGGCCTTAAATTCTATCATTTTGCTTCATGTAGTTTGGTCTCTGTTGTTATACATACATACACACACACACACACACAAACACACACACACACACACATATATACATATTTATATTTATAATTGTTATATTTCTAGAAGATATATTATTTTATAAATACAAAAATCTCCCTTTATCTCTAATAATTGATTTTGGTTTTATGGTCTATCTTAGTTGATGTTAGTATAGCCACTCCAGCTGTCTTTTCTTTCCTGTTTGCATGACAGAATATTTGTGTCCTTATAATTTCAACATATTTATATCTTTCAATTAAAAATATATCCCTTAATAACATTTTTTAATTAAGGAAAATCTGTTTTTTATTGGTTTGTTTAAGTCATCAAATTTTATATTATTATTGTATATGGATTTTTACTTTCATTTTACCTTTTCTTTCTTATACGTTTCTTTCAGTCTTTAATGTTTCAATTTTTTTTTCTCAATGAGTTTATTGGTACATTTTAGGTATACAGTACAGTTACATTCATCATTGGGATCTTGTACCTTTACATGACAGGTCTGGGTTCTCATTTTTCCCCCTTATCCCTGCCCTCCCTTCACCCCCTCCTCTCTTCCCTATTTACAAATACTTTATTTCCACTATCTCATTTTTTTCTTTTCACTTTATCTTTTCCCCTGCCCTTTCCACTTCCCTTAACCTTTAGCCCTTTTCTTCCTATTTCACATTGTCAATTATACCTTTAGGATTTTATGTACCATTATACTTTTTCACACCAGAGAAAATATTCAGTATTTGCCCGTGTGACTTATTTTACTTAGGACTATATCCTCAATATGTATCCATTTTCCTATGAATGACTCTAATTTCTCATTCTTTATGGCTGACTAGTATTCCATTTTATATAAAAAACACATCTTTATCCAGTCTCCATCTGATGGGAAAATGGGCTGTTTCCAAATTTTAGCTATTATAAACTATGCCGCTATAAACACGGTTGTGCATATATCACTGTGATATGATGCTTTTAATTCTTTTGTAAAGATACCCAGCAGAGGAATAGGTGGGTCAAATGAAACCTCTAATCCCGGCTATTTGAGGTATCTCCATATCGATTTCCATAGTTTTTGCACCAGTCTGCACTCCCAGCAACAATGGAGAAGGGTTCCTTTCTCTCCACAGCCCTGCCAACATTTCTTATTGGTTGTTTTCCTGGTAGCGGCCATTCTTTGTGGGGTGAGGTGGAATTTCAGTGTTGTTTTCATCTGCATCTCTCAAATCACTAGTGATGTGGAACATTCTTTCATATATTTATTTGCTGCTTTTACTTCTTTTCTGAGAAATATCTGTTCATTTCAGATGCCCATTTTTGAATCAGGTCTTTATATTTGGGTGGGCTGATTTTTTTCAGTTCATTATATATTCTAGATAATAGTCCTTTGTCTGAGGAACAGCTGATAAAAATTTTTTTTCCCACATTTTAGGTTGTCTTTTAGTTGTGGTGTTGTTTTCTTTTTCAGTGCAGAAGCTTTTTAATAAGATAAGATCCCAGGTGTTGATTCTTTGTGCTAGTTCCCATGCTACTGAGGATTTGTTCATAGTCTTTTCCTATGCCACTTTCTTCCAGAATTTTGCCTAACTTATCTTCCAGCAAGTTTAGTGTTTCTGTTTTAATATTTAGATCTTTAATCTACTTGGATTGTAGTTTAATGCATGGTGAGAGATAAGGGTCTAATTTTAAACTTTGGCAGGTTGAAATGCAGTTTTTCCAACACCATTTATTTACAAGGCTGTCTTTGCTTCATTCAGGATTGTTGGTTCCTTTGGCAAAGATGAGGTAGCTGAGTACATCTGGAGCTGTTTTTGTATCTTCCAATCTATTCCCCTGATCCTCACGTCTGTTTCTTTGCCAATACCAAGCTGTTTTTAATCATAGTGGCTTTGTAGTATAGTTTCAAATTGGAAATTGTTACACCCACTGCCATGGCTCTGTTGCCTACAATGGGTTTTGCTCTTCTAGGTCTCTTCTTGTTCCAAATGAATTTTTGGATTGTTCTTTCTAGTTCTATAAAATATAGTGTTGGAAATTCAATTGGCATTGCATTGAATCTGTATAGCAGTTTTGGTTGTATGGCTATTTTCATTATGTTGATTCTTCCTAACCTGGGAGCAGGGGATGTCTTTCCATTTTCTTATATCCTCTTTGATCTCTTTTCGGAGTACTATAGTTTTCAGTGTAGCGGTCTTTTGCTTCTTTTGTTAGATTGATACCTAGATACTTCATTTTTTGGTATGGTATTGTGAAAGGAATTGTTTTCCTAATTTCTCTCTCAGTGATTCTGTTATTTGTGTACAAGAAGGCTATGTATTTTTTGAGTGTTGACCTTGTATCCAGCTACTTTGCTAAAAGTTTCAATTAAGTCTAGAAGTCTTTTGGTATAATTTTTTGGTGTCTTCACTGTAGATTATCATATCTTCAGGAAATAATGACAGTTTAACTTCTTCCTTTCCTATCTTTATTGCTCTAATTTCTTCCTCTTGTCTAATTGTTGTGGCTAATGTTTCCAGAGCTATATTGAAGAGGGGTCATGATAATGGGAATCCTTCTCTTGTTCCTGATTTTAATGTCAGGGTTTCCAGTTTTGGACCATTCAATATGATGTTGGCTGGTGGTTTATAATAGATAGCCTTTATTAAATTGAGATATAGACCATCTATTCCAATGCTTTGCAGGGTTTTTAATCATGAATGAGTGTTCAATTTTGTCCTGTGCTTTTTCTGCATCTATTGAGAAGATAATATGGCTTTTGTCCTTGACTATGTAAATATAGTGTGTTACATTTATTGACTTATATATGTTGAACCATCCTTGCATCCCTGGAATAAATCCAACATGGTCAGGATGTATGATTTTCATGATGATCCTCTGTATTCTGTTTGCTAGTATCTTATTAAGGATTTTTGCATCTATATTCATTAAGTAGATTGGCCTATAATTCTCTTTTTTAGCTGGGTCTGTCCCTGGTTTGGGAATCAAAGTAATACTTGCTTCCAGGAATGAATTTGGAAGTATTGCTTCCCTTTCCATTTCATTGAAAAGTTTAAAGAGTAGTGACAGTAGCTCTTCTCTAACTGTCTTTTAAAATTCAGCAGTGAATCCATCAGGACCTGGGCTTTTCTCCATTGGTAAACTTTTAATTACCTTCTCAATTTCACTTATTGTAATTGGGGTGTTAATTTTTTTAATCTTCATTCAACTTTGGTAATTCATAAGTATCTATAAATCAGTCCATTTCTTCTGTGTTTTCCATTTTATTACACATTTTCAAAGTAGGTATTGTCCATACTCTGGTTTTATGTAGGGTCTGTTGTGACTTCACCTTTTTCATTACTAATTGCATGGGTCTGAGCTATTTATTCCCTTTTTTTTTTTATTTAGCTAAGGTTTTATCAATTTTATTTATTCTTTCACAAAACCAACTCTTTGATTCAGTGATTTTTTTGTATCATTTTTTTAGTTTCCATTGCATTCGTTTCTGCTCTAATCTTTATAATTTCCTCTCTTGTATGAGCTTTGGGTTTTTCTTGCTCTTGTTTTTCTGGGAGTCTAAGTGTCATCATTAGGTTGTTTTCCAAGTGTGGGCATTCACTGCTATGAATTTTCCTTGTAAGAACTGATTTCATTGTGTTCCATAGATTCCGGCATGTTGTATTGACATTAACATTTATTTGTTTAACCTGTCTAATTTCTTCTTTAATTTCCTCTGTGACCCATTGATTGTTCAGGATGGTGTTGTTCAATTTCCATGTGTTTGTAAAGTTCCTATGGTTTCTTATGCTATTGATCTCCAGCTTGATTACACTATGATCTGATAGTATACAGGGCATAACTTTGATTCCTTTACATTTATTCAAACCTATTCTATGATCTAGTATGTGGCCTATCTTGAAGAATGTCCCATGTGCAGGGAAAAGAATGCGCATTCTGATTTTGTGGGGTGGAACACTCTGTAGATGTCTGCTGAGTCCATATGTTCAAAAGCTTAGTTCAGTTCTAGTATTTCATTGTTGACTTTTTGCCTAGATGATCTCTCTATTTGTGATAGTGGGGTTTTTAGATCACCCATTACAATTGTTTTAGTGCTTATTTATTTTTTCATGTTACTTAGTATTTGTTTTATATAGTTTGGGGCATTACTATTTGGTGCATATATATTTATGATTGTCATCTTCCTCTTGAATTGTTCCCTTTACAAGATGTAGTGGCCTTCTTTGTCTGTCTTAATCAGTTTTGGTTTGAAATTTACTTTGTGAATAAGATTGCTACCTCTGCTTTTTTCTGGTCTCCTGTCGCATGGAGAATTGTTTTCCACCCTTTCACTTTCAGTCTATGGGGTTCTTTTTGCACTAGGTGTGTTTCTTGTATACAAGAGATTGTTGGATTTTGTTTCTTAATCCATTTTGTCAGTCTATTTCTGTTGATTGGTGAATTGAGGCCATTGACATTGATGGTTATATTTGATGTGTACTCACTGTTATTGTCATGTTATTATCCTTTTTTTAACTCTTTAATTTTTCCACCTCTCCTTTTAGTTTCTTGCCTTACTTGTTTGATTTGCTCCATTGGGCCTCATATTGTTGTGACCTTCATTTTATTTTTATAGGATATTTTTTAGAATTCCTTGTAGTGCTGGTTTGGTATTCATGAAGTTTCTCAGGTGTTCTTTGTCATGGAAGATTCTTATTTCCCCATCCATTTGGAAAGAGTTTTACAGGATACATCAGTATAGGTTGAAGGTTGTTTTCTTTAAGGATTTGAAATATCTCACTCTAGGCTCTCTTTGACCTGAGGGTTTGTGTTGAAAAGTCTGCTGTGATTCTGATGGGCTTTCCCTTGCATGTGATATTTCTGGGGTCTTATTATATGTCTAGGTGTAGATTTTTTTTATGGCTAGTTGGAGTCCTATCTGCCTCATTTGTCTGTATGTCACATTCTTCCCCTCTGTTTGGGAAGTTTTCTGTCATTAATTCTGTGAACAGCTTTTTTAAGTCATTTGTATTTTCTCCTACTACTTCATGGATTCCTATCAGTCTTATGTTTTTCTTCATTACATCATCTAATAGTTGTTGGATCAATTTCTCATGATCCCTTACTGATTTTAAGAGACCTCTTTTTTAAGGTCCCTGACTGCAATCCTGTCTACTATATCTGAAATTGTATCTTTACATTCTTTTATTCCGCTGTGAAAACATTCAATAGTTTTTAATCTTCTGGATATCTGTTTGAATCTGTTTCATGGATTCCATTTATTTTCTATGTTGGGTATTCCAGGTTTCCATTTCTTTCTTATGCTGGGCCTTCATGGCTTCTATCATGGTCCTGAGCTCATCTACTTTTTGGCAGCTTATGTTCTAGAGTCTCTAATCATGAATTTCATTTTGCTCGCCATGTCTATGGTTATCTGGGAAATTATTTCTATTTTGAATTTTTCTAGAGCCTGGTTGATCAGTTTTGTTACTTCCTGTGCTGTGAGTTCAGGGTGTCCTGGTGGTTCTCTCTCAGACTTATCATCTTCATTTGCCCTACTGTTTGCCATTGGTTAACTGGAAGTCTGTCTTTGTGTCTTGCTTAAGTGTTTTCTTATTTTTATCTTTGTTATTGCCTTGTCCTTGGTTTAATTCCTGGATTATTATTTAAATCTTCCTGATACAATTGTGCTTTAGTTTTTGAGTCTCTAATGACTCATAGACATTCTCATTTTCACAATATCAGTGAAGACATTTCATTAAATCAATCACAATCCTTTAGCTCATTTGATAAAATCAGCAACAGAATAGGATCAAGCACAACTTACAAATTAACCATTTGTGGTATTTATTAATCTATCACCTTTAAACTATGTGAATTAAATTAAAATCAAGAAGCAGCCCACAGTATGTTTGCTGTGATTAAACTCTTCAATGTAGCATCTTTACCATTTAGGATGAAGGATTACACAGAGTTAGGGCAAGAGGAGTAGATAAGTAAAAGAATTGGAGAAGGTTTCACTTGATGCCAGAGGACATAGAATGACCATACAATCTTTAGGAAACTGTTAAATTCAAAAGGGAAAGACAGAATAAAAGGGAAATAATAAGAATAAGAATATAACCACTTAACAGTAATAGGGGCTCACTTTCCTTTGAAACTATTGACCCTTGAGTGGGGTGAAATTAGAGAAGAGAAGAACATAAAGAAATAAGAAAAAAATGATGAAAGCAGAAATCCGAGTTAGGGAAGGAACAAGAACAGAAAGGGGGATGAGCAATGATATGGGGGAACATGAAACTGAATTGGAAAAAGAGGACAGAAAAAAGAAAGAATTTGCAGACTGGAATGAGGAAAGAAGAAACAGAATCTGAAGAGCCTCTTTCAGGGTATATCTCTGTTATCACAATAGAGCATGTGCCCAGCAATTTGCAGAACTAAGTCCTTTGATCTAAGCTGGCTGATGGCAGACCCCTGAGATTCAGGCTGATTTCGGGCTGCAAGGCCCAAATTGAGCTCCCTGACTTCCTGCAGTGTTGAACTCCACAAAGTTCTAGTACAGGTTCCCTCTGCCCTTTCTTTGAAGATATTCAAGGTCTAGAGCTCAGAAAATGCCCTTTATGGCCAACTATGCCTCTGCAGAGTGGATCCAAGGGTAGCCACAGTGAGGAGGCCTGAGAGCAGGGTTGACAGGACAGGGGTGTTGCAGGGGAGCCAGCAGGGCAAGCTAGTCCTCCTTGATTGGCCCCAGGCAGACCTGGGGGAGGATGTATCTTGGAGTGGCTGTCCCAGACTTGCGCCTTCCGCCTTCCACCTTCTGCTGGATCCTGGTCACATACACTGTTAATCAGGTGAATATTTTCTACAGTACCAAATCCTCTAACATTATAAATTATTTGCTATTTTTGTTTTAGGGCTCATTATATACATTTTAACTTACCTGAATTACTTCACATTTATACTCACTTAATTTCAGTATGATTTAGAAGTGTTGTTCCCACTGAATTTTAGTTTCTCCTCTCCTATTTTGCAATCTTAATTTTCCACATGGTACATCCTTATATGATAAACTCTCAAAAATAAATTATATGCATACTGTAACATACAGTTGCTTTATAAATCATCTATGGAAAGAAAAAAAGCGATGCATGTATGTCACCTTTTTATAATTTCACAATTACATTTACCAAAGCTCTTTTTCTTTTATGTGCATTAAAATTAACTTGTTATTTGCTTTGTCTCTGAAGAACTTATCTTTGTATTTTTAAAAATATTACTGCTAGTAGTACACTCAGTTTTGCTCACAATTTTGTATTGAGTATATATGTTGTGACTTTTTTTAGTGAAGAATATTTCTAAAGAGCTTTTGATAATATTCTCAAGTGATAAAAATTTGATATGTTTGCATTTTCCTTAATGCAAATATAAAATGACTTAATCAAGATGGTATATTACTGACAGCAATCAGTAACCACATCAAGGAGAAGAAACCATAATGTATGAATCTTGAAATTTATTGGATAAGGCTTTCTGTCTTCCTTCTTCCTAAGAAAATACTAATATCATTTAAAAAATAAATTATCCACTAAAAAATAATGGAGAAGGGTTCATAGACCTTGTGCATTACAGTAAAAATAAATCTATTAAATAAAGTAGATGAGACAAATGTCTGGATTACAATATCTGAAATGTTCCCTCTCTTGTAGGCTTTATTCCCATTTGAAATGAAGATAGATACATATATCCAAGAAATTGAATGCTATTGAGTTCTCTCCTTTTATTCAGTCATAATTTAACATCATATTGTGTTTTAAACCAGTTTCTATAGCTTTTATACTCATAAATTGCAACCTTGAAGAAGGTTGATGCAGTTCATATTAATAGCCAATAACATATGCTCAATTTACTGATTGTTGATAGTAAGAGCAAATATGTACTAAGGTAGGATCAGTATACATTTTCCCTTTCTGCTTTTTTTCTTGGGGTGCTAGGTTTCTGAAAGGGTCTTTCTTTGTAATTCAGCCTGAATTTGTCCTGAGTATGTAGCCCACACTGGCCTTGAACTCTCAGCGATGCTCCTTCCTCAGCCTCCCAAGTGCTAGAATTATAAGTATGCACCACTGCTCTCTTAAAGTCCCTTTTCCAGATATCAGCAACCATAATTTAGGGTAATATTAGCATTTCCACTTTAGCTATATTCTATAACAACATTGCCTTTGGCAGCTTATTGCTTCTCTGGGCTCATTCTTATTCTTGGGAATTAAATGGTTGTCTACACAATCACAATTTTACCTATTGAAAAATACTATGAATTGTTAAATATAACAGCAAATTTCTTCAAAACAAAATAAAATAAACTGAAAGGCTTAAGAGAATAAAAACATGTTTATCTTTTAAATGCTGAACTCAATTTTTTGTCATACACTTCACAATTTATCTTATTTAATAGTTGAACCATATGTAGTGACAATATGAGCACAAATGAAACTTTTAAAAAGTATTGGAGTGTTTTCTAATAAAAGATTGAATAACCAAGTTATTCAATATGAGATAGAATTTTGACCATAGTCTCTTCTCTTTGTGTGTTAGTCTGTTTTGTTAGGCTATCCAAAATCCCACAAATGATTATAATGGATCTGAGGTCTGGTTCTGGAGGCTGAGAAGTTCAGAAGTGAGGGGCCAGCACTGAGTACAGATCTTCTTTTGTACCTAAAAGGATTGAAGCTTTTTGTTTTTGTTGGTGGGTTTTTAGTTTGTTGGTTTGTTTTTTTGGTTGTTATTGTTTTGTTTTGATGGTGGTGTTGGTACTAAGGATTGAACTCAGAATCTTTACACTGATCTACATCCCTGGCCATATTTTTAGTTTTTATTTTTACACAACATCTCACTGCATCACTAAGTTGTTGTCCCGGCTGTGTTTGACCTAGTGGTCTTCCTGCTTCAAGCCCCTAAAATGCTGGCATTTTAGGTATGCAGCACCAGACCTGGCTATGGTTAAGTACTGAGCATAGAAGCCTTGGGGATGTATTTATGTTTTAGCACCTTGCCTACTTTGAGAGTTTGAAGATGGTTGTCTTTTCCAAGTTCTGGTTAGGGAAATTCATTAATAAGTACTTAAAAAATTAAGAAACTTTTAGAAATCAGTCATTATTTGGTTGTAAATAAATGAGGGAAGTAGCTCCATCAGGTTTTTTTTTTTTTTAATTTTCAGAATCAATTGAAAAAGCTTCATGTGCTGCAAGTAATGACCATGCCTTTAGTTTCATGAAAAACCACTTAATTTATTCCATCTTTGTATTTCTGTTAAATGTTTTCTTCTGTTATATCCAGTTATATTATAATACAACACATGTATTCCTAAATCTCATTGTATTATGTATAATTATGCAATAAAATAGGGTTGTTGCCAGGGATTTAGCTCAGTGGCACTATGCATGCCTCTCAAGTGCAAGGTTCCAAGTTCAATCCCCAGTACCAAAAATACAAACAGACCAACCAAAAAAAAGGACTGTTACAGGCAAATCTCTCAAAAAAGTAATCAGTGACACATACAAAGAAGAGGTAATAATGTAATAACATGGGAGCTCAGTTTTATACACCCTAAAAGGGTTGGAAAATAAATACTATAATAAACATTGTACTTTTTAAAGAAAAGCATAGAATTGATGTTTGTATAAGTAGACATAAGATCAGTTTGAGAATTGCAAGTTATTTTGACATGGTAAAATATTAAGCAAATGTGTAATCTGTTATTTTAAAACTTAGAGCATTCTTTTTGTCTCTGGGATGGAAGTCTTTTAAAGCGTGTGTTCATAATACATACGTGTTTTATCAAATCTGAAAGTTTGATATGATAGGTGACTTTTAATTAACTTTTGTTTCACCATTGTAAATTTTTACTCGTGGCTTTTTCCACAGCTGAAGTGTTTGGAAGTTTTAGCGATGTACAAAAATTGGTAAACTGCCCACCAATAGCATTAAAAGGAGCTCCTAAAGCATTTACAAATTTCTGATTAAGATATGTTTATAGATAGTACTGTATGCTTCATCGTGAGAAATGTTAATGTTTTTACTATTTATTCTTTAATGAGTAAGGTCAATATTCTTCCCATTACTTCTGTTTAGGATTTGTTTTCACTGACTTTGCAGTGACCTAGGACAAGTTGTTTCAATCATGAATGTTACTTTTGTTTTGAGAATGTTGTTTATCATGGTCCCCAGTGTAGATTCCTTTATACTCCTATAGCTTGACAACTATTGCATATTGTCCTGTTTATTTCAGAATACATATCCTAATACCCTTCATCTCAACACATACAGTTTCATTTTTTTTAGTTGGTGCAGTTTTTAGTTGGTGCAGTTTTTTAGTTGAGTGAAGTTTTTTTGTAGTCACTCAAAATTTTTAGGAAGTGAAATCATACATAAGAAAAACCAAAATTCTCATTGTTATTAGATTGTTTCATAATAGATAAGTTGCATTAAAACCAATTTGTATTTTTAAAGGAAATAATAGAAGTAATTTTACATTTATCCTACAATGCATTCATCTATTTTTGTAGAGAAGACTAATCTTTAACAATATTTTATAAAATTTTAATTAAATGTAAAGATTAAATAGCTAATTTCAAGAATAAAAATTATCTAATAAATATTGTGGAGAAGTTTTGAAAATTGATCATTAAATAAATGATTATCCTGTAGAAAGAAGCATATTTTGTTATAGACAAGAGCCCAAACTATAGAGAGTAGTTAAATCATCATGTTACCATATAACTTTAGGTTAGTTATCATAAAATGATTGTTGTTATTATTTAGAGTAATCCCTATTTCTACTGTTCTGAAAAAATCTAGTTTTTTTTGTTGTTGTTTTTTGTTTTTTTTGGTACCAGGGATCAAACTTGGGTCCTTGTGCTTGCGAGGCAGGCCACCAAACCACTGAACTAAATACCCGGCCCAAAAAATCCTAGTTTAAAATTGTCTATTTTCTTTAAAATAATTGCTCAGGATGTATCACCATCAGTCAGCACATCATGAGAATAACATAAATGCATCCAAACAAAGAAATCTTGATTATTTTAGAATGTACTGCTTGTTCTATCTCTTAAGTTCTTCATATGAAAATATGCCATTATAGGGCTGGGGATTTAGCTCAGTGGTTTGGTGGCCTGCCTTGCAAGTGCAAAGACCCGAGTATAATTGCTCAGGATGTATCACCATCAGTCAGCACATCATGAGAATAACATAAATGCATCCAAACAAAGAAATCTTGATTATTTTAGAATGTACTGCTTGTTCTATCTCTTAAGTTCTTCATATGAAAATATGCCATTATAGGGCTGGGGATTTAGCTCAGTGGTTTGGTGGCCTGCCTTGCAAGTGCAAAGACCCGAGTTCAATCCCCAGTGTCACAATAAAGGGAATAAAAACAAATAATAATAAATATCAAGGCTAGGTCAATAAGAAGTCTCCTGACACTAGAATCAATTAGAATTTGGCAGGTTGTTTTGATAATGTGACAGATATCAAATATTTAAGCCTGAAGGGACATATGATCTCTGTTACAAATAAATAAGCCTATTATTGAAGCTCCAGAGAATCCAAAGATAATACAAAAGCAAATGGCAGTACCTATGTCCCAATAAGACTTTATTCATGAAAACAGATAGTAAATGAGGAAAAAAAAAAACCCTAAAACAATAAGACAGATTCTGTCCCCATAGTTTGTTGATTACCTGAAATAAATCATTTTAAAGTCACTTAGAGAAGCCAAGTACAGTGTCATAATCTTATACTTCCTATAATCAGAACACTCTTGGATTACAAATTCTAGATTTTAAATTGAAAGGTTCCTAAATTCAAGTCCAACCCAGGCAACTTGGTGGCTTATTAAGACCCTGACACACTAAAAGGGGGTAAGAGTTTTGGAAATGTAGCTCAGCAAGCACAGAGACTCTGGATTCAGTAGCAGCTACTGGGGAAAATCACTTATATATCAAACTGATTTTTAGGATATCTACATTTCTTTTAAAGTGCCTAATTGTGCCAAAGATGAAAAAAAAAGAGCTTTATTTCAAGAGTTTCACATCCATTAGTATATCATCAAAATCAATTCAGTAATTTCTACAGAAACTCTGCTATAGTGGCTTTCAAAAATCACAATTTGACCCATTCAATTTTACCAAACCTGGGCCTTACCTACAATATGAACAAATTTAATTGATCTAGGCATACAGTTTGTGGTGGTTAATCTTGTTCATCAACTTGATTGATTTAAGAGATGCCTGGGAAGTTAGTAAAGCACCTTCTGGTGCATCTGGGTAGGACATGGATGCATGACATCAGGAACTATAACTGATCCTTGTTTCACTTTTCTCTGGTGCTCTTCTCCTGTGCTCTGCTTTCCAGGGATTCATAGTGCAAACTTCTGAATGTCTTCAGGTGAAAAATGTAGAAATGGATTTTGGTACCATATATGGTCTTTAACTTCTTCCTTTCTGGTGTTGTTCCTCTGCTTTGCTTCTTGGTTGCAATGAACTAATAATCTTTGTTCCATCATGGCCTTCTGCCAGGTGACCATGGACTGAATATCCTGAAACTACAAGCCAAATAAAATATCTTTTCTTCCACATTGTGAGTGTTGGTTCTTTCCCAGCAACAGAAAAAGTAATACAGAAAATTGGTACTGAGAATTGTGTTGTTGTGACTGTACATGACCATGCAGTTTAGACGTCTTTGGAACTGGTTTGTGAGAGGAAATCAAAAACGGTTGGAGGTGCATGCTATGGAAGCCTTAGAATGCTATAATCAGAGCCTCATGAGTAATTTTGATTGGAGCTCAGAAGACCAGATTGCTGACAGGAAAGCAGACAGCACAGGCCAGGTCCAGGTGATTTCAGTTAGAAATAAAGTCTACATTCGCAATTGGACTAGAGGCCATGTGTGGTATGCTCTGTCAAATAATTTGTCTATGTTTTTGTCTTGAAACTTTTTGGGAGACTAGGGGTGGTGCACTTACTGACCTTTCAAAGGAAATTGTAAAATAATCCAGCCATGAGGCTATAGCATGGATATTAACAGCTGCTTTAGCCAAATTTATAGTTATAATCAGGACAGGAGAAAAAAACTTAAATTTTAGCCCAGAAGAAACCATAATATGTTCTGACTACTGATGGATTAACATGATTAAAGGGTTAAAAAGTACCAGAACAAGAAGAAAACTTCTTTGTATGAATCTCAGAAAGGACCCCACCCATCACATGCTCAATGGTGAAAAAACATCAAAATTTTATTTGAGATAAAAGTCCCATGCTCTTCCTGCTCAAGCAGGGCCACCTAAGGACATTGTTCCTTAAGATTCATTTCATCATGCTTAGCCATCTGAGCACTCAGAGGTTACTGAGGCCATTGTCCAAAGAGGCTCAGCAACTAGTCCTGCTCACAGGAGACCTTGGCATCATCCACGTGGTTCTGTTTTTATCAGTATGTAGAATGCAAATGTCTGTAGAGTCACAGAGACTTCTACCAGATTCAAAGGAATGCCTTGGGAGACCACAAAAGGAGTCTCTGACAGTGTAGGATGCTGGCACAGTGAAGCCAAAAGTGCAGTGGGGACCACAAGACGTTGGAAATGAGAGTAACTAGGGATGGGGAAAATCTGTGAAAGAAAACTTCGTGTTATGATGAAACCACCCTTCAGGAGAGACCATGTGGGCTGCAAACTTCCACCCTATAGAACTCACGTCTTATCACAGTGTGTCTCAGGTGCTACACATAAAGCTATGGGACTAACATTAGCCTTTCTGGGTTTCAGTCTTGCTTTGAAGTGATTCTTCTTTTATTCCCTAGCCCTTCCTTTTGGAATGGCAGTGTTTAACCTGTGCCATTGTACATTGAGATTGTGTAATTTATTTTTATTTTTACAAAGTTTCACTACTAGTTATCTGCCTTGAACATCAGAAGAGACTTTGAGTAAGACTTGGGAAAAATGCTGGAATTGTTGAGAATCTGGTCTCAATAAGGATTATTTAGTTAGGTTGTATTCAAGATAGCCATATTAGGTTTGGTATAATTATTTATTATTGTGTATATTTGGAGATTAAGTATGGTTTAATCTGCAAATTATGCTCCACCACATCCTTCTCCTGAATGTCCAGGCTCTGCTTAGCTTCCCTAGCTGGCACAATTTTTCCTGTGTTGTTATGTATCATTACTTTAAAATTAAATATATATCTATGTGATTATACTGGCAAAGGACACCTGATAGCTTGTGCCTGGTTTCTTCTAGTTTTCATTCCATGTGCCTTTCAATTTTGCTGGTTTTAATCTGTGTTATTTGACTGGAGTAATCTGTGACTGTGCTTGTAAGTTTGAATCCTGAGTTGTTCCAGCAAATCAGGAAGCCTAAGAGTTCTTAGATAAACTCAAGAGCAAACAATGGGAATTATTATAGGGCATTTAGGGCCTCCCTTACAGGTAAAATACACATCAATGTATTGAGATACCTAGTAATTATATCAATGTCATCCTTGATAGTTTTTGAAGTATCAAAGAAAATAGTTTCAGCATAGAACTGAGCATCACAGGATCATCACATGTGATTCAATATTCCATAAAATTAATGTCAGAAACAAATGAGTTTCTGAATCATATTCTGGAAAACTCTGTAACATGATGTGGATGAGACAGTGAGCTTAGCATGAATAGGATTATAGAGTAGGTATCTGCCCAACTGGCTATCATAATACACAGCAAATGCTCCTGGATTATTTGTAAAACTGAGTGAATTATACAATCTTGAAAGATAAGTAGCTGTGATTAGAAATCAGCATAGATGCAGAGTTAATATGGAAAGGCAAATCCATTGGCCTTTTAATCAGAATGCATCTCATTTGTCCTGACAAGCAGAGGGAGGGCCCAGATAAATCTCATTTTAATTTCAGAAAAAGGATTAAAGTATCCCTTACTTTATTAGTTTACTACTTGGAGAAAGCTAGGCCAGATTGCAGAAAAGTCAAGTATTTCAGACTTGGATGAGAATAGAATCAGATGATAGAATGCTCATATAAGATTTTTTATTAAGCATTTTTTCTCTCTCACATTTTCAACAGTGATTTTTGTAAGACAAAAATGTGTAATCATAAATTTCTCAGATAATAAAATGCTAAGAGAAATGTCTGTTGTGTTGCATAATAATATTTGAAAGCAATCTTAACTTCAATGTGTGTGAAAAATTCTTCAGGATTTTAATTGGCTAACAATTTAAAATAAAAATCATCCATGGCTTCCAAGAAATTTAAGTCTGTGTTGTATGTAAATGTAGTAGTAGCAAGTGTATGTGTATGTATATGTGTGTGTTTCATTCATGTTTGTTAAAAAAAACTCTTACAAAATCATCAGTGCTAATATTAATATCATTTACTTGTGGACTTTGTCAGCGCTCAAAATTCTTGTTTCTTTCTCTGCAGCTGACTAGTTTTACACTTACTATCAACTGAGGCATACATAATCTTCAGGATTCTCATTCCTGACTCTCATTCCTACCTAAAAGTCATCATTCTGAATTGCTTTATCAATGTATAAAATCATCAAATGCTATTATGGCTCATCACAATAGATATGTATGAAGTTTTGTTATATGACCTGCTTTAGCGAGAACTGTGTAGTAGTGGTGGTTCTGAGATTACTGGGAAGAAGGAATGAATGACTGTGCTTGCAAGTAGAAGTGGCAAGACAAAGTTTATCTAAAATGTCTGACAAAAAAAACAAAAAACTTTGTGACAACAGGAGGGGAAAAACTCACACATCACCATCAATTTGACAAAATTAATGAGGAAATAGATTTTACAGAAAGTGAAATGGTCAGATCTAAAAATATTACTGGAGGTGTAGAGGACAATCTCACATGCGCAGGTGGTCTCTCTGTGACCAGGAGTTCTCTTCCTGTCACCTGCCCATGGGGATTTCGCTGGGCAGGATCTCTAAGAATCCTAGGCAGGATTCTTTTGGTGACTCATGAGTATAGTGCACCTTATAGCTTGGCTTCATGGTAAAGAGGCCTACAAAGGAAGCATGTAAAAATGAAATTACATTTGCTGGTAAGGACTAGGGAGGAGCCCACAGGTGAGTTTCATGGTAAGTGATTGAATTAATGTGAGAGGAAAGCTAGGTTTGAGTATTTCAGCAAAACCAGGGTTAATTACTTCACCCTTAACTCAAAATTAGCAGACTGGTGTCTTGGGTTATGTTTATCTTTAAAGGATGAGATAGCTACTGAGGAGACAATCATGGGTGAACTGAAGCCATCAAGAATCATCATGGTTCTAAAATGTAAAAGATAACAGCAAAGGCCCTACATCCTCCATTGAAGATGAAATCATGTTTATATTTAATAAATTAGTCACAATTTTAAAAATGAATTATACATAGAGTATATAAATTATGCACATGAAATATTAGTGTATATTTTAAAGCTGTTTTAGGTAGAAGTTTAATTGCTATTTTCAGCTTGTTGAAACTTCAAAATTTTAGCTTACTCATTTATTCACAATAAAGTGTCCATGTATCTAATACATTTGTGGTATTTGGAAATTATATGAAATAATCAACCCAATAGATTTTTATAATGTAATGTAAGAAGAGAAGGAAGTATATTCTAATGAGATACGTACTACTAATAGTGTAACTAGCAACATCTCAATTTCCTTTAATAGTTTGTCTTACAAGAGAGAGAAGATGTGTATGTATGAAAGAACAGGAGAGAGGGAGGAAGGAAAAGAGAGAGAAGGAGAGAGAGAGAAATATTAATGTGCTGCTTCTTTTTTAAAGTTGAATTAACATTTAATTTGCCTTTAGAAGGTAGAGGGAATGAAATTTAGACAAGGAAAGCAATTATTTGAAAAGTTTAGTTGAAAAGAAAAGTTACTAGTGAGGCCTTCCCAAATTAAAGGTGGCCTATAAGGATGAATTTCAACTTTGTCTTGGGCAAGCTCCCCAGAAGCAGATTTTGATCTGGTGATTTGCAGGTAGGACACATATCAGGGAATATATTGAAGAATGATGTCTGTAAAGGACTGAGGAAATAAAAATTGGGTGAAAGGAGAAGTTGAACCACAGTCCACTTTTCCTAGAGACATCAGTCAGTGTCACATAGACAGACCTATGGCACCAAAATGCCACTTAGAGTTGTACCAGAATGAAAGGTTCAAGCTATGGCCTCATTAACCTACCGTGGGATATGGGCTGCTCCTGAGAAAATGGCAGAACTTTCTAGTGAAAGAATCTCCATCAACTAAGAGCAGCTTTAGGGGAGGAACTCATCTGTGAGCAGTTGGCAGCCAGTAGCTGCAGAAATAAATGTCAGGAGCAGAGTAGGCATTTCTGTGTGGCATCTGTGTCCACTTCAAACCTCTGAATGAATCATACTCATCACATTATCATTCAACTGACCCCAGATTTTGCCTACTTGGTGAGAACTACTCATCAGCTTCACAGAGACACAGCTCCTCAACTTAGCCTCTCAAAATTCAGCTGGGAGATTCAAGAATACTGTTGGTAATTGAAAAGCATTTGGAGTCAGTTTGCAAAATAAATCGCAAGGGAAAGGTTGTAGAGATTTTGAAAAGCAGAATATTGGTCACAGAAAGCAGAATAGTAGAGCCAACATCTCTAAATTCAATGTGCCAGAGGGGATTGACGGTAGAAATCTGCTGGTATTTTTTTTTTCCTAGACCAACTTGCAGAGGTGCAGCAGACAAATTACAGAAGATAGAATTAAAATTGATTCAGCCCATGGGGCCCACCTCTGTTCCATCTGAATGATACCGAAGAGCCCAGAGCAACTATCATGGGAATTAATACTTTCACAGCTTAAATGAAAGCTATGAAAGTCATCAGAATTATAAACCTACGGGTGGGGGTGGATTTTAATTCCATGGTGCAACTCCAAAAAAAGCAAGATTTTCTTTATTAGATGCCAAGGAGGAAAGAAGAAAGCATGAACTGTTGGGTGGGCTGGGGTGGCACCATTTCCCACAAAAACAACACATGATTTCTCAATAATGAGATATTACCTAAAATGTTTTTTAGTAAGAAACTTAACTCATCAAATTCCTAATTAAGAGATTGATACCATTAATTTGTAAATTCATAAAGATAGCTGTGAAATATATTTATTGTTGTGAAATTATTACAAACTGTTCTGTTATAAAATCACAGAATTAGACACATAAAACAAAGATATCTTTCAGTGTAATTGTGTCAGGGTAAATGCATCTTACACACTTGTAGGAACTTAGTGGAGCAAAAATGTATTAGGAATTCAAATGGCAAAGCAGTAATTTCATTGGCTCTGGTGTCCGAATGCCTGGGTTCTAACTCACATCTGTAGCTATTTATTTATTTTGAGAACTTCAATCAGGCATTCATTCAGTTTGAAAGGATTATAGCTACATGATTCTTGTGGCTCCTCACATTGAACAGTGTTGAGGAAATACTGATTGTTTACTTGATACTGTTTTCAGCCCTTTACATCTATAAACCTATTTAATGTTCCTCCACATCTTTAAATTAGATACATTTGAGTCTCATTGCAAGAGGAAGAAAATATAATAAAAGAGTTTCTTGTACCTCACACACTGTTTAATTGTGGAGTCAAGTTATAATCACAGGTACTCTGGCTCCAGAGCCTATGACCGTATTCTGTATGGTTGTGTATCAGTTTATATGATCTTATAATTTAGATATACAGTGTCCCATGGAATTCTCTGTGGTTCAAAGATGATTGGGCCATGACAGCATTATGCCTGTCAGTGGATTTCTCAGTTGATGAATTCAGTAGCTAAATGTGCTGTTAGAAGGTAGATCCTAGTGGGAAAAGGTGGGTCACTGAGGAGCCACCTGCAGAGGTATAGCTCCCTCCTCTGCTTCTAGTTTCTCTCTTTGCTTTCTGGTTACCATGGATTAAAAACCTTTCCATGCCATTGCCACCTCGGAACCATTATGCCATTTCTGATTTCTGCCTTGTAAGCCAGCCATCCTTGGACTAAAATTATGAGTTAAAATTAACCTTTCCAATATATGTCTGTGTCTATATTTTCCCTTCTTATAAGGGGATTAATTATTTTAGATTAAAGGTCACACTAATGACCTCATTTTGATCGCTTCTTTTAACATTCTTCAAATATAAATTCTGAGATATTAGAGGTTAGGACTTCAACATGAGAAAAGTTTTTGTATGGAGGGAAAATAATTGGCCCACAATAGTGACAGAGTAAAAATTTGTTCTTATACATAAGAGAAAAGTTTTTCTACTGTTATCCAAACCTACATCATTCCAGTTCTAGCAGAAGCTTCAAATTAAAAGAGAGAGTTTTTTACTTCATTCAACATAGTCTACTAATGAGCTGACTGCACACAAACCAGGTTTTTAATCCCTGCATATCCTTTTGTTCATATGGAAAGAAATGGCAAAAAAGAAATCTGCATATAGTCACATCTCATTCTGCATATGCTGTAGAAGCAAAGAAGCATGTAAAGAATTTAACAGAGGAATTGGATGCCTGACCTCACTGTCCCTTTTGTTTCAACATACAGAGCCTTTTTACAATGTACAAAGCTGTAGCTATAGTTACAGTTCTCTTGTTTTCTGAAAGAGCTTGGTTAGAGCAGTGTATGTGTCCAAATTTCTCTGTCTTAGAAATATAAAATATAAATGACTAGATAATAAGCTTTTGATAAATTATAGTTCTCAAAATATTAGAAATCATTTAAGATAAAAATTAAAAAAGGATGAGAAACTCAATGTAGTTGCAAATTTAGCAATTTCTTATTAACTGAATAATTGGGGGAAACCACGTGTTTTGGTATTTGAAAAGATTATTTCTCTATTTCAGAATAGTATATTTTATTAAGTGTATTGGTACATTTACGTATTCAGAAGGATGACATTCATCTTTGGGAGTTACAATATCTTGGTTCTTATTTTTTCCCATTCCCTTTGCCTTCCTTCAACTCTTCCACCTCTGCCTATCTACAAAGACTTTGTCGCCATTTTTTTCATTTTCCAGTATTTTTTCCTTTTTCTTCTTTCCTTTCCCCTACACCTCCCACTACCATTTCTTCCCCTTTGGACCTTTTCTTTCTATTTCAAATTATCTATTATACATTTTCATCCTTATTTATACTTTCAGTTTCTCACTAGCTATTCAGTATCTACACATACGTGTCTTTTTTTTTTTCACTAAAGATGATAGCCTCAATGTGCATCCATTTAGCGATAAGTGTCTCTAGTTTCTCATTCTTTATGGCTGAATAGTACTCCATTTTATTTCAAAAAAAAAAAAAACTCTTTATCCAGTCTCCCGTTGATGGGCTGTTTCCAAGTTTTAGCTATTACAGCCTATGCTGCTATGAACATGGGTGAACATATATCACTGTGGTATGCTTCTTTGAATTATTTTGGGAAGATACAAGCATGGGAATAGCTGTGTCAAATGGGAAATCTAATCTTAGGTTGGTTTTTTTTTCATTGAGTTTATTTGTACATTTTAGGTATACAATACAGTTACATTCATCATTGAAAACTCGTACCTTTATATGATGTGTCTTGATTCTTATTTTTTCCCAATTCCTTTCCCCTCCCTTTATCCCCTCCACCCCTCCCCATTTACAAAGACTTTATTTCCATTTTTCCCCTTTTCTCATAAATTTCCTTCCCCTTCTTACCTTTCCCCTAGCCCTCCTATTCCCCTAATCCTTTAGACCTTTTCTTCCTATTTCACATTATCAATTTTACATTTTGATCCTTATTTATATTTTTAGTTTCCACAATAGAGAACCTATTTGTATTTACACATATGTATTTACAATTTATTTCACTAAAGAGCATGGCCTCAATGTGCATACATTTAGCTACAAATGTCTCTTGTTTCTCATTCTTAATGGCTGAGTAGCACCCCCTTAATAGAAAAACCACATCTTCTTTATCCAGTCTCCAACTGATGGGCAGTTGGGCTATTTCCAAATTTTAGCTATTACAAACTGTACTGCTATAAACATGCGTATGCATATATCGCTGTGGTATGATTCTTTTAAAAAGATACCCAGCAGAGGGATAGCTGGGTCAGATGGAACCTCTAATCCTAGTTTGCTGAGGTATGTCCATATTGATTTCTACAGTGGTTATACCAATATGCACTCCCACCAACAATAGAGAAGGGTTCCTTTCTCCCCACAACCCTGCCAGCATTTGTTGATTGATTTATTGATAGCAGCCATTCTTTGTGGGGTGAGGTGGAATCTCAGTGTTGTTTTCATCTGCATCTCTTGAATGACCAGTGATATTGAACATTTCTTCATAAGTTTATTTCTTATGAAATATGAGAAATATTCTTCATATGAGAAATATTGGTTCATTTCAGATGCCCATTTTTAATTGGGTCTCATATTTTGAGTTCTGACTTTTTCAAGTTCTTTATATATTCTATTTAGTAGACCTTTGTCTGAGGAACAGCTAGTAGAATTGTCCCATGTTATTGGTTGTCTCTTCACTCTGTTGGTGGTTTCTCTTGCTGTTCAGAAGCTTTTTAATAAGATGAGATCCCAGTTGTTGATTCTTTGTGCTGGTTCATGTGAGACCAAAGTTTGTTCATGAAATATTTTCCTACAGCAATGTCTTCAAGAGTTCTACCTAAGCTCTCCTCAGCTAGTTTAATATCTCTGTTTTAATGTTTAGATCTTTAATCCATTTGAATTTTAGTTTAGTGCATGGTGAGAAATACGAATTTAGTTTTAATCATTGGCAAGTTGAAACCCAATTTTTCCATCACTATTTATTAAGGAAGGTATTTTTGTCCACTGAAGGGATTTGGCTCCTTTTCAAAGATGAGGTGAATGAGAGTGTCTGGGGTTTTTTTCTACATCTTCCAGTCTGTTCCACTGATCCATGGATGTGCTTCTTTGCCAGTACGATGTTGTTTTTGTCACAGTAGTTGTATAGTATAGTTTCAGTTGAGGATTGTGATACTCAATACATATTTTTTTTTTTTTGCACTGGGGATTGAACTCGGGTCCTTGCACTTGCAAGGCAGGCCACTGATCTGCTGAGCTAAAGCCCCAGCCCCTCAATGCTTTGTCTTTATTGCCTAGAATTTCTTTTGCTACTGTAGGTCTCTTCTTGTTCCAAATGAATTTTTTTTTCTCTCAAGTTTTGTGAAGTATGTTGCTGGAATTTCAGTTGGAATTACATTGAATCTATATAGCAGTTTTGGGAGTGTTACCATTTTCAATATATTGATTCTTCCTATGCAGGAGCAAGGTATGTCTTTCCACTTTCTGATTTCCTCTTTGATCTCTTTTATCAGAGTGCTGTAATTTTCAGAGTAGAGGTCTTTGATTTCTTTTGTTAGGTTGATTAAGCTTTTTTTTAATTCTATTAAGAAAGTAGTTGTTTTTCTAGTTCCTCTATCAGTGAGTCTGTTGTCCATGTATAGGAAGGCTATTGATATTTGTGTTGATCTTGTGTCCAGGTACTCTACTGCATCTGTTTATTAGGTCTAGAAGACATTTGGTGAAGTTCTTGGGATCTTTTATATAGATTAATATGTTATCTGCAAATAACAATAATTTAACTTCTTCCTTTCTTATCTTTAATTCCTTTTATTTTTTTCTCTTGTTTAATTGCTGTAACTAATAACTATCTTATACAGGAGTGGTGATACTGGGCATCCTTGTGTTATTCTGATTTTAGCATGAAGGATTTCAGTTTTTGAAAATTTAATATGATATTGGCTGTTGGTTTTCTATAAATGGCTTTTTCAGTTTGAGATAAAGACCATCTATTCCAGTTTTCTGTAGGATTTTCATCTCAAATGGGTGTTGGATTTTGTCAGTGGCCTTTTCTGTATTTATTGAGTTAATCATGTGATATTTGTCCTTGGTTCTGTTGATAAATCATATTAAATTTATTGATTTGTGTATGTTGAACAATCCCTGCATCCCTGGGATGAATCCCACTTGGTCCAGGTGTTCGATCTTCTTAATGGACTTCTGCATTTCCATCTATTTTCATTAGAGAGATTGGCCTATAGTTCTCTTTTTCATTTGGGTCTTTCTATGCTTTTGGAATCAAGGTGATGATTCCTTATAGGAATTAATTCAGGAATATTGCTTCCTTTTTAATTTCATTGACAGGCTTTCTTTGTTGGTAAGTTTTTAATTATGTTTTCAGTTTCTTTGATTGATCTTGGGTTGTTTAGAAATCTTTGTTCAAATTCATATATATCGAGAAATCTGTCTCTTCTGTGTTTTCCATCTTATTGGCCTATAGATTCTCCATGTACGTATTGATTATTCTCTGGAATTCTGTTGGGTCTATTTTAGTTTCACTCTTTTTCTTCCTAATTACCTTCTCATTGCCTTTTGGATTCATGTCTTTTCTTTTCTTTTTCTGGATAAGGTTGGCTAAGGGTTTGTCCAATTTGTTTATTCTTCCAAAGAACCAACTCCTTTCTTCATTACTTTGTTGTATCATTCTCTTCATCTTCATTGCATTGATTTCTGCTCTGATCCTTATGATTTCCTCCCTTGTATGAACTTTGGGTTTGTCCTGTTGTTGCTGTTGTTGTTGTTCTTTTTTTTTAAGCTTGGGGTTCAGCATTAGGTTGTATGAGCTTACTCTATTTTCCTAATAGTTTTCACTGCTATGAATTTCCCTCTCAAGTCTGTTTTCATTGTGCCCCACAAATTCTGATATTTTGCCTTTGTATTTTCATTTAATTGTAGAAACTGTCTAATTTCTTCTTTAATTTCCTCTGTGACCCATTTGTGCTTCAGTGTGTGCTGTTCATTTTCCGTATCTTTATGAGGTTCCTGGATTTTTTTTGCTATTGATCTCTAATTTCATCATACTATGATCTGATAATATTCAAGGGATAACTCCAGTCACTTTGCATTTACTTAAATATGTTCTTTGAGCAAGTATGTCATCTGTTTTGGAGAATGACCATTGTGCAGCTGAAAAGAGTGTGTATTCTGATTGTGTAAGGTGGAACACTCTGTAAATATCTGTTAAGTTTATTTGTGCAAAAGTTTGGTTGAGCTCTAGTGTTTTATTATTTATATTTTTGTCTAGTTGATCTGTTATAGTGGGGTTTTGAGGTCTACCACTACTATTGTATTAGTGGTTATTTTTTTTCAGCTTTAACTGAGTTTATTGGTACATTTTAGGGATACAGTACAGTTACATTCATTGTTCGGATCTTGTACCTTTACATGACGTCTTGGTTCTCATTTTTTCCCCTTGTTCCTGCCCTCCCTTCACCCCCTCCTCCCCTACCCATCTACAATCACTTTATTTCCATATTTTCATTAGTGGTTATTTGATTTTTAAAGTCCATGAATATTTGTTTTATACAGTTTGGTATACTAATATTGGTGCATAAATACTTATGATTGTCATCTCTTCCTCTTGGATTGTTCCTTTTACAGGGATGTAGTGACCTTCTTTGTCTCTTTTAATTAGCATTGATTTGAAATCCATTTGAGCTGCAAATAGGATAGCTACTCCTGCTTTTTTTTTTTTTTTTGGCTTCCTGTCACATGGAATATTGTTTTCCACTCTCTAAACTTTCAGTCTATGAGTTTCTTTTTGAATTGTTTTTCTTGTATGCAACATATTGTCGGATCTTGCCTCGACCCATTCTGCTAGTCTTTCTTTTTATTGGTGATTTGAGATCATTAGCATTGGTGATTATAATTGATATGTATTGACTTATTCTTGTATTGTTGGATTCTCCCCTTTTGCAATTAATTTCTTGTCATGCCTGGTGGATTCATTCTGCTGGAGTTGTTGGCTTGTGACCCTCATTTTCTTTTCCTAAGATATTGTTTCAAATTTTTTGGAGTGCTGTTTTGGTATTTTTGAAGTTCCTCAGGTGCTCTTTATCATAAAAGTATCTTATTTCTCCATCCATTTTGAAATATAGTTTTGCAGGGTATTTCAGTCCAGGTTGAAAGGAGGCTGTTTTCTTTTAGGGCTTGAAATACTTCATTCTAGGAGCTTCTTGACTTAAGGGCTTGTGATGAGAAGTTTGTTGTGATTATGATGGGCTTTTCTTTGTATGTGACTTTTTCTTTTCTCTAAATGCTTGTAGGATTTTGTACTTTGGTTGGATTTCTGGAATCTTGACTAGTTTATGCTTAGGCATATACATATGTATGTATGTATGTGTGTGTCAATATATTTTTTCTTTTTGAGATAATATCTCACTATGTAGTTCAACCTGACCTTGAACTCAGTATGTAGTCCCATCTGGCCTCAAACTCACAACATTGGATGTTTTCTGCCTTTAGTTTTGTGAATAGTTTTCTTTTTTTAATATTTGCACTGTCTCCTATTTCTTTATTAACTTTGATCAGTCTTATGTTATTATTCTTTGCATCATCTAGCAGTTGCTGAATTGATTTTTCATGGTCCCTTGCTATTGTTAAGAATTTTTTCTTTTCCTTATCACTAATCTCAATGCAAGTTGTATATCTGCTATTCTGTCCTCACAGTGGCTCGTTCTGCTGCATAAACTTTCAGTGGAGCTTTTAATCTCCTGGATATCTGTTTGCATCTGTTTTATGAATTTCATTTTTTTTCCTTTACTGGCATTCAATAATGCTCCTCAGAGTTATTAATTATTTCAATCTGGACATAATCTCTGTTGTTATCTGGGAAATTGTTTCTGTTTTTATTTTTTCCAGATCCCTTTGGTTGCCAGTTCAGGTTGGGTTTCAGATTGTTTCGTCTCATTGCCCCTTGGGATTGCCTTTGTTGATCTGGAAGCTTGTTTTTGAGTGTTGTTTTGCTGTCTTCTCATTTCAGCTGATGCAGTGTGCTGTGCCTCTATCAGTGACTCTTTGCTCTCTCAGTGGGCCTCAGCTCTCAACAAACCTCAGAGAGGTCTTCTCTCTACTGCTCCCCACTGAGCCTATTCCAGGAGTACGTAGGCGAGACTCTGATTGGGGCCTGTCCACCTGCACAGCTGTTTTCAGGGTAGATTTTTGGTTGGTGCCTGTGAAACAACAATGCTGATACCCAGGCAGGCCTCTGACTGGGACCTGTGTGCCTGGGCAGCTGTTGTCTCATTTGGCTTTTAGCTAGGTCCTGTGTGCCCAATCCACTGGTGTCTGGGAGCAGCCCTTGCTGGGACTTGTGTGCATATGCCACAGTTGTTTAGGCAAGTTTCTGGCTGGGGTCTGCATGTACTTAGTGATGATATCTCTCAACATACTATTTTTAAAATGTATTTATTTCCTCCAAATACTACTAAGAATAGAAGAAATAATGTCAGGGCAATGATGAAAACGCCATTTATAGAACAATATAAGGAGTATGTCAATATCTATGTTAAAACTCCAGTTATATAGAGGAGAACTAAACCTTTGAAACGTTTAAGAAATGTATTAAAATATCATTGTTTAATTTTCACTTATATTCAAAAGTACAGGCTAGTGCAAAATAGTTGTCATAGCCTCAAGGTATTCTATGGCATATTCTTTTTTTTCTTATTAACACTTCATTAAAACTCCCTTGTCATCTGTTGTTTAAAAGTAAATAATAGGCAATAAGCATTAAAGAAAAAATATTTTTGCGTATAATATGACTATATACTGTATTTGATTTCATATTATATTTGATTGTGTATCTCTAGAGTATAATAGCTTTTAATAAGCCTTTCATATGAGTACTAATATAATCTCACTAATTAATGATAATTAATTTATAACTAAAACAGTATGTAGTGAGTTTATTTTGTCCAGGTTATCATGTATTGTTGGGGCATGAGAGTCCCGGGATGCTGGTTTTCACCAGGGCTACATGCTGGAGCCAAGTCTCTTGATCCACAAACAACCCCCCAATCTTTTTTTTTCCTAAAAATATATGATTGTACAGTGAAATTGAAAATGTAATTAAAAACTTACCAACAAAGAAAAGCCCAGGCCCTGATGGATTCACTGCTGAATTTTACAAGACATTTAGAGAAGAACTACTACCATTACTCTTCAAACTTTTCAATGAAATTGAAAGAGAAGCTATACTTCCAAATTCATTCCTGGAAGCAAGTATCACTCTGATTCCCAAACCAGAGAAAGATACAACCAAAAAGGAGAACTACAGACCAATCTCCTTAATGAATATAGATGCAAAAATCCTTAATAAGATACTAGCAAACAGAATACAGACTATTATTAAGAAGATCATCCATCATGACCAAGTCGGATTTATTCCAGAGATGCAAGGGTGGTTCAACATACGAAAGTCAGTGAATGTAATACATTATATTAACAAAGTCAAGGACAAAAACCATATGATCCTCTCAATAGATGCAGAAAAAGCATTTGATAAAATTCAACACCCATTCATGATAAAAACCCTGCAAAAAATTGGAATAGATGGTCTATACCTCAATTTAATAAAGGCTATTTATGAAAAACCATCAGCCAACATCATATTGAATGGCCAAAAACTGAAAACCTTCATGTTAAAATCAGGAACAAGACAAGGATGCCCACTATCGCCACTTCTCTTCAATATAGTTCTGGAAACATTAGCCACAGCAATTAGACAAGAGAAAGAAATTAAAGCAATAAAGATAGGAAAGGAAGAAGTTAAACTATCATTATTTGCTGATGATATGATACTCTACATTGAAGATCCAAAAAACTCCACCAAAAAACTTCTAGACTTAATTGACAGATTCAGTAAAGTATCTGGATACAAGGTGAATACCCAAAAATCAATAGCCTTTCTATACACAAATAACAGACAGACAGAAAGAGAAATAAGGGAAAAAATTCCTTTTACAATAGCATCCAAAAAAATGAAGTATCTAGGAATCAATCTAACAAAAGAAACAAAAGATCTCTACACTGAAAACTACAGCACTCTGAAAAAAGAAATCGAAGAGGATATAAAAAAATGGAAAGATATCCCCTGCTCCTGGGTAGGAAGAATCAACATAGTGAAAATGGCCATACTACCGAAACTGCTATATACATTCAATGCAATGCCAATTGAAATTCCAACACTATATTTCACAGAACTAGAAAAAAGAATCCAAAAATTCATTTGGAACCACAAGAGACCTAGAATAGCAAAAGCCATTATAGGCAACAGTCACATGGCACCAGGTGTAACAATTCCCAATTTGAAACTATACTACAAAGCCACTGTGATAAAATCAGCATGGTACTGGCAAAGAAATAGGCCTGAGGATCAATGGAACAGACTGGAAGACACAAAAACAAATGCAGATGTACTCAGCTACCTCATCTTCGACAAAGGAGCTCACCATCCTCAGTGGAGGAAAGATAGCCTCTTTAATAAATGGTGTTGGAAAAACTGGATATCAACCTGTCACAGATTAAAATTAGACCCTTATCTTTCGCCATGCACTAAATTAAAATCCAAATGGATTAAAGATCTAAATATTAAAACAGAAACATTAAACTTGCTGGAAAGTAAGTTAGGCAGAACTCTGGAAGACATTGGTATAGGAAAAGACTTTATGAACAAATCCTCAGTAGCACGGGAACTAGCAGAAAGAATCAACAACTGGGATCTCATCTTACTAAAAAGCTTCTGTACTTCAAAAGAAACCATTAGCAGAACTAAGAGACAATCTACAATGTGGGAAAAAATTTTTACCAGCTGTACCTCAGACAAAGGACTATTATCAAGGATATATAAAGAACTCAAAACAATCAGTCCCCCCAAATATAAAGACCCGATCCAAAAATGGGCATCCGAAATGAACAGACATTTCTCATACAAAGAAGTGAAAGCAGCAAGAAAATATATGAAAAAATGTTCCACATCACTGGTCATTCGAGAGATGCAGATGAAAACAACACTGAGATTCCACCTCACCCCACAAAGAATGGCTGCTATCAAGAAATCACACAATAACAAATGTTGGCGGGGTTGTGGGGAGAAAGGAACCCTCCTCCATTGTTGGTGGGAGTGCAGACTAGTGCAACCACTATGGAAATCAATATGGAGATACCTCAAAGAGCTTGGACTGGAGGTTCCATTTGACCCAGCCATCCCTCTGTTGGGTATCTTTCCAAGAGAACTAAAAGAATCATATCACAGAGAAGTATGTGCACCCATGTTTATAGCGGCACAGTTTGTAATAGCTAAATCTTGGAAACAACCTATTTGCCCATCCGTTGGAAACTGGATAAAGAAGTTGTGGTTTTTCTATAAAATGGAATATTACTCAGCCATAAAGAGCGAGAGAATAGATTCATTCATAGGAAAATGGATACATATTGAAGATATACTCCTAAGTGAAATAAATAAGTCCCACATGTGTAAATACCAAATAGTTTCCCTGGTGTGAATATTCTGCAACAATGCATAAGATTCTAATAAGATTACTGACATTTAGAAATGGGAGGAAAGGAGCTAAAGGTGTAGGGAAGGTGTGATACGTAGGGGAAGAACAAAAAGGGAAAAGAAAAAAATGTGAGAGAATGAAAAGATGAAAATAAAGTGTTTGTAGATGGGGAGGGGAGGAGGGGGTGAAGGGAGGGCAGAGGTAAGGGGAAAAAAATGAGAATCAAGACTTGCCATGTAAAGGTACATGATCCCAACAATGAATGTAACTGTACTGTATCCCTAAATGTACCAATAAACTCAATTAAAAAATAAAAAAAAAATATATGATTGTAAATATGCAGTTTGATCATCTGGTCCCTTCACTGTAAGTAACTGGGATTACTGCAGTGTGTAGGAGCCTGTAGAGCCTACTCCAGATATAGCACAATGGACCTGGTGATAGGGCCATGTGGAAGGCCTGTGCCTCTTGGCAATGCCAGTGTCTGCAAGTCCAATAAATTTTCTTCCCTGAATAGTTATCTCACAGGGGAGGAAAGTCCCAAACTTTCCTTGAGATTGGCCCATGTTCCAGGTTGTGTCTGACTGTTCCAAATGCTCAGGTCTCTTTGGATCCTGTTCCCAGTTTTCTGGGTTCTGTTCCAAGTCGCTGTCCGGGTTCCACTTGTTGAGGTATCCTTCTAGAGGCGGGGACTCAGGGAGATGACCACGGACACAGTGCATGACCAAAAGCTGATGGCTAATAGCAAAGTTTATTTTTCACCCAGGGTCTTTATAGTACAATTTTAAGACCATACACAAAAGATTGATCACAGCAGTTTGATGATTAAGAGCAGTTACGAGCAGTGATTAACAGCAGTCATGAACAGATACACATTGTTTAAACTAAAGACATACCATCTAGATCAAACAACATCTGTTTATGACTAAAAGGGAGTATAAACCGGAAACAGGAATAAAGAGCTTAGGGGGTTGTTTGTGGGTAGAGGGGCTTGGCTCCAGCATGTTGCCTTCAGGACACCTGTGCCCCCAATGAGAACCAGCATTCCGGGACTCGGGGTCAGTGCCTCGGTCACTCATTCTCTCATGCCCCAACAATATATGGTAAATATGTATGGAAAAAATTGTATATGATAACATACACGGGTATATATCATATAAGTATATCCTGTATATTATATATTTGAAAATTCAAATGCACTCCATATGCTCATCTGGTCTAGATATCTGTCATAGAATGTTTTTTGCTGAATGTAGAAGGTAATCTATTATTGGACAAATGGAAGTAAAGAAGGGACTAAGGGAGGAAGGGTAATGGATTATGGAAAATAGTTATTAATTATATACTTAAGAGATCATGATGTTAATATGAATTCATTGAGGTGAAAAGGTGCCCACTACAGTCTGTGATGTGAAATAAATGGTCACAAAACAATATATATGTAATTGCCTTTTTTAAATTTTGAAAAGTGTATTAATGAACAGAGATATCAGTAAATTGTCTAAAAAGGTGTCCACTTAATTGCTTTAATCTGTCTCTGAGAGAGATGATGAGCAACTGTTTGTCTTTTTTAAAATATAGTTTTTATACTATTATATTATTTGATTTTATGCTAGAAGGAAACGTTTCAAGTGGAATAAATGAAGAATCACTCTAAGTATGTGAGGTGATGGATATGTTAATTAGCTTGATTGTAGCAATCGTTTCACCCTGTATACGTATCTCAAAACATACTTTGTCTTATATATGATTTTATTTGTCAATTATACTCAATAAAAAGTGAGAAAAAAAGTGAAACACAGATAAGAGAGACTTACTATATGTTTATGTTACCTCATTGTATGTTTCCATAATTATTGAAAGAGGTTCTGGTATGACTTATTAAATATATGTTAATTTCAGCAAAAGGCATTAATCCTCTGAGCTTTCTTATTATACTTTACTTGTATCATTTTTAGGGACAAGTTCAGGCTGTTTTTATCATTTTTATGTTGAGATATACATTTATTCATTAATAACAATGGCTATGCTTGAGAATGTTTTTGAAAAATTTTTATGACAAAATTTATTTGCAATCAGATAATTTTATATTTCCTTTTATTACTATTTGTGATACATAATCATTATATTCATTTTTGGAAATTGGTGCATGCACATATTGTATCTTCATCATTATGGCCCACCTTTCCACACCATCATCCAAATCCTTACCCTCTTTTCCCCGTCCTCTTCTATTCTCCAATAACTATCTCCCTGTTTCCTCAAATTTCTCCTTTATTTTTCTCTTTAAATTGCTTATATGTTGGCTTCAACATGTAAGATAAATGAGGCAATATTTAGCTTTCAGTGTCTGCTTTATTTCAAGTAGCAAGTCTCAAGATGTATCCATACTTCTACAGAAAATTATTCATTATGGCTGAATAGTGCTCTATTGTGTATATATTTATTTTCTTTATCAATTCATCTGTTGATGACCAAGGGGCCAATTCTATAAATTAGCTTTTGTGAATTATGCTGGTATAAGCATGGGCATATTTTGCCACTGCCATACAATGACTTAACACTTTTGGGAAAACTACCTGGGTGAAATATAGATGTATTAAATGAAAATTCTACTTTTAGTATCTTTTCAGAATCTCAATACTAATTTCCAAAGCGATTGGATTAGCTTACATCCCTGAAATAATGTAGAAGGGCTCCTTTTGCCCCTAAGTCTTGTTAACATTTGTTGTTTTTTGATGCCTTGATGGTAGGCATCCTTACTGGAGTAAGATGGAATCCAGGTGTTGTTTTGATTTGCATTTCCCTAATAACCAGAGACAGAGACCATTTTTTCATGTATTTATTGGCAACATGTACTTCTGTTGGAAGTACCTATTCATTTTAATTGCTCATTATTTTTTGAATGGTTCTTCTATTTGTGGAAGCCTAATTTCTTTTGACCTCCTTATATATTCTAGATAGTATTCCTCTGAGAAGAAATTGGCATTTTTTAACCATTCTGTAGGTTGTATGTTTACTTTGTTGTTTCCCTTTCTATGAAAAATATTCTTAATTTTATATAATCCCATTTGTTGAATATTGGTATTATTTCTTGTGAAATTAGGATTCTGTTCAGAAAGTCCCTACTTACAATTATATCTTCAAGAGTTTTACCTATTTTATCTCTCAGTAGATTTTCTCTGTATTTATATATAAATATTTGACTTATTTTGAGATGATTTTATCACAAGTCAAGAGATATGGGTCTGGAATCATTGTGCATGTGGATAGCCAATCTTTCCAGCACTATTTATTAAAGAGGTTACCTTTTCTCCAGTGTTTGTTTTAAGCTCCTTTGTCAAAATTAGATAGCTAAAAATGTATAGGACTTGTTTCTGTATATTCTATTCTATTGAATTGGTCTATAGGTTTATTCTTTTTGTCAGTACCATGCTATTTGTCTTGCTGTAGGTTTGTAGCTGTCAAACTGTATCTTAAATTAAGCCTGGGATTGTAATGCCTTCGATGTTACTAATTTTCCTCAAGATGGCTCTGGTTTTTCTGGGTCTTTTCTGATTAAATATAAATAATAGTCTTTTTTCTGGTTTTATGAAAACTATTTTGGGTAACTTGATTGTGATTGCATTAAAGCTATGTATCACTATTGGAAAAAGAACCATAATTAGCAATAGTCTGCTTACCCAGGAACAGAAATTGGTTTTTTATTTCCCATTGTTCTCTTCAGTGTTCTTATTCAGATTACAATAACTTTCACTATTTAGATATTTCACTTTGTTAATTTCTAGGATGTATATATTGGAGCTACCAAGAATAGGATTGTTTTCTTAATTTCTCTCTTGCTAAGTTCTTTATTATAAAGACACACTATTGATTTTTTATGTTGATTTTGTATCCTGTTAATTTGCTGATTTAACTTATTCTCTATAATAGTCTTCTGGGAGAAAATTTTTGTGTTTTTTTAAATCTAAAAGGACCTTCATTCATTGAGAGATAGGTAGTAGATCAATTATACTGCACTCTCCAGTAATCACAAAGGTGCTATACCTATATAGATAATGAATTTAATAAAATGATTAGTGATCTTAAAGAAGATGCAAGTAGGGCCAGAGATTTAGCTCAGTGGTTCTGCCACCTGCTTTGCAAGTGCAAGGTCCCAAGTGTGATCCCTTGTACCACACACACACACACATACACACACACACACACAAAGACACAAGTAAAAAGCTACCTGAGCTATATAAGGTGATGCCAAACATAAATGAACACTTCAGAAAAGGATTAGGGTCTGTGAAAAGGTAACAAATAGAAATTCAGGAGATAACAATTTATATTGAAGTTTTGGGGAGCAAAAGTGACCAGTATAAATAGAATCAGAACTACAACAAAGGGCTGATACTGGTGACCATATAGTCAGAGGTACCCTAAATACAAAAAGATATCATCAGAAGTGGATCCAATGGATCCTACATGATCAACGGAGACTAACAATTATTTGGAAGTAGTGAAAATTTGTAAAACAATAAGAATGGCATAAAAAATCTGTTGGCAAAAATCAAAACAAGAAACATTCCAAGTGTGGAGAAAGCATTTAGCATATAGGTAAGAGAACAGTGATGAACAAAAAAGAACTTCCCATGAGACATCATAGTCACAATCCCAGAAGCCTAACATTAAGTTAGAATTTTTAAAGTTGTTAGAGTAGAATAAAAGATACTTACAAAGATTAAATCATTGGATTTAGAGCACACTTTTCAACACAAATCAGAACACATTCACACTGGCTTGTACCACTGGTGATACCTGAATTACTTATCACCAGTGGAACTATTTCCTGCCACCTGATGGGACAGTCATGCAAGTGACACCAGTGTTTTGTAGCCACCCAACAGAATGATGTAAGAATTACAGCCTTGTTGTGAATGTGGTAAAAGTCCAAGAGAACATGGAGTGAATGTTTCAAGTACTAAAAACAGCTTCCAACACAGACTAATATATCCTGAAATCTGTCTTTCTAAATTGGTACCAAAATAAGGGATTTGCATTGCAAAGAATACTTTAAAATACTCATCACAACCATATAAGCACACAAAACATCCTCAGGGACACATTAGAAAAAGCCAACAATGCCAAAAAATCTAGTGGAATGAATATATCCAGTAGTGTGTGAAATTGAACAGAAAGGAAAAAGAAATCAGCATCAGGAAAAAAATGCCATGACATGAATAAGTCAATAACTATCAGTAATTACTCTCAATGTGAATAATCTCAACTTCCCAATCAAAAGACACAGATCAGCAGGTTGGGAAAAAAAAAACAAAAACAAAAAAACAAAGGGCAATAATATGTCACATACAATAAACACATTTATTCGAAAAAAGAAATCTATACACAAAAATCAGAAAATGTGAAATAATATTGCATGCCACAAAGCCCAAACAGCAGAAACTCAGGTAGGAGAAGCTATCTTAACATGAAGTGGACTGCAAGCCAGTACTGATCACAAAAGGCAAATAAAGTCACTACATATTAGTTAAGGGGAAAATTCAACAGGAAGAGATAACAATTCTAAGTGGAAATACTAGTACACCTAGTTTCATAAAACAAATACTACTGGACCTAAGAGAGTATATAAACATCAACTCTGTTATGGAGGTACCTCAATACACCATTACTAAAAATGTATCTAATAGACAAAAAAAATCAACAATTATTGGAAATAAACCACACCTCCCAACAAAAGAATTTAGTAAATATCACAGTGTTTTTCACTCAACAATAGAGAATATACATTCTATTCAGCAAAAAAAATTTTTTTCAAAATACATCACATAGTATTGTAGATAGGTAAGTTAATTAGACATCTTGTAGGCAGTTAGACAAAGCTGGGCCTACAATTTAGAAAGATGACTGAGGCACATTCACTGGTTAGCATAATAAAAACAAAAGAGGTATTACTTCCCCCTACAGAT
Organism: Fukomys damarensis; assembly: GCF_012274545.1. Lineage (NCBI taxonomy): Eukaryota > Metazoa > Chordata > Mammalia > Rodentia > Bathyergidae > Fukomys > Fukomys damarensis. The sequence goes on from NW_022900928.1 coordinate 53,751,787, forward strand.
GAAAAGCAGTGTTTGATATTCTAAACAGAAATCAATCTCCCTAGTCCATTTCCTTTCCACAAATTCCTGTATGTGACTTGTTTTCTCATTGGACCCTCATTTAATCAGTATTATCTGTACTTGTAATCTTATTGGTTGACCATGGTTTTGCCCCACCTCATGCCCACATTGTAATTTCCCATTGGGTTTTATAGTTTTGTCTCACCTTTGACCTGTCACACCTTGCACATTGTGGCTTTTCTCAATAAAATGTCTTTGAAAAGTGGGGTGTTTGGGCAACATGCTTCCTAGTCTACTTCTGTCTCTATTAAAGAGTGCTGCTAAACTAATTTCTGGAAGCTAGCATTACCTTGATTCTGAACCAGATAAGGACTCAACTGAATCAAACAAACAAATCAAAAATGACAACAAAACTATAGGAAAATCTCATTAATGAATATAGATGCAAATGTCCTTAACAACTAAACATTAAACAGAATGCAACTAAACACTATAGGTTTGATCTTGTTGAAATAGGCTTCATTCCTGGGATGTAAGGATCCTTCAACATACACAAATAAATATAATCCATCCCATAAACAGAAGGATTGAAAATGATTATCTCAATAGATGCAGAAAAAACCTTGCAAAATTAACATCCATTTATTCAAAAACCCTGAAGAAAATATTTATAGAATGACTTTACCTCAATTTGATAAAAGCCATTAATGACAAACCTACAGCCATCATATTAAATAGGAAATACTGAAAGCTTTTCTTCCAAAATCAGGAGCAAAACATGGATGTCCATTATTACCACTCCTGTTCAACATAGTAATTGAAAATTTAGTCAGAAATGTTTACGAGAAAGAAATATAAAGGATACTTACAGGAAAGGAAGAAAGCAAACTATCCTTATGCACATGTGGCATAATCCTTCACATAAAAGATCTAAAAATCCTATCAAAAGTCTCTTAGAAGTAACAAATTCTCCAATATAACAAAATATAGTCACCACACAAAGATCAACAGGGTTTCTATGCATCAGTAATGAACCATCTTAGAAAAAGATTAGGAAAATTATACCATTCACAATAACTTTAGGAAAAATACTTTTAAAAAGGTAATGAAAACTACTATTCTGAGAAAGAAGATCAAGTAGGACTTCAGAAAATGAAAAGATATTGCTCTTCTTTGGTAGGCATAATATTGTCAAAATAGCCATACTATCAAAATTGATATCTTGATTTAATACAGTACAAATAATAATTTCAATAGAATTCCTCACAGCACTAGATAAAAGTGATTCTAAAATTCTTAAGAAACCAGAAGAGACCCAGAACAGCAAAAACAGTCCTGGGCAATAAGAACAAATGAAGAGGCATCACGTTCCTGGATTTCAAGTAATTTAAAAGTAATTTAAAGTAAGGCTTCAGTAATAACAGCATGGCCCTGGCACAAAAACAAACATGTAGATTAACAACACATAAAACTGCTATAGGGTGCGAAGTTATCAAAAAGTGGTACAGGGTAGCAAGTAATCCAAAAAGCAAAAAAATCCAAACAAAGGAAACAGTGTAACTCCCAAATCTGCTAGAAATCTGAGATACAAGTTCATATTCTCTAAAATCAAATAATGAATTTTAGGAACAACAGAGGTTAAGAGTAGGAAAAAAATTATTGAAAGATAGCTTCTGTCTAAAAGAGACAGAAGGAGGACCAGAAAGTGGGTTGCCCACCCACCGCACTTCTCAAAGGTGTTTCATTGAAAAAAGCCACAAGGTGAGGCAGGTTCAAAGTGAGACAAAACTACAATCAACTAATAAGATTCAATGGGAAATCACAAGTTGAGCACAAAGTGGGATTAAAACTATGATCAACCAATAAGATTATGAATACATTTACCCAGGTAATATTGATTAAATGGTAATCAAATGGGGAAGCTAGTCATGTCACAAGCATACAAAGAATGAACAAGGAATTTCTGGAAAAGAAGTGGTCTCAGATCGATGTCTGTTTAGAATATCAATCACTGCTATTTATCCCCAAAGGACTTAGTTGGGTGCAGTAAATTTTCTCTTTTTACAGTGCTAACCAGTAAATGTGCCTCAATTATTTTTCTGTGATGAGTGGCCACCTTTGCTCAACTGACTTATAATAATTTCTGTATAGCTTAGATATCTGCAATAATAACAAGATGCAAAACAATCACCACTACACTTAGTCATCTGTTTTTTGACAAAGGCCAAAAGTACACATTGAAGGAAAGATAGCCTCCTTAATAAATGGAACTGGAAAAACTGGCTGTTCACATGCTGGACATTGAATCTAAATCCATATATCTCACTATGTAATAAAATAAATATATGTAGAATAAAGATGTAACTATTAAAACAGAAAACAGAAGATAAAATAGATTACTCTTGAGGACAACAGAGATAGGCAAAGACTTTCTGAGCAGAATCCAATACAGTCAAGAAACAACTTATAGGATAGTAAACAAATTTACTATCTTCTTATAGGACTAAAATCTATAATGTAGAAAGGATTGAAAATATTAGACCCCAAAATAAAAGACCTAATCAAAAAATGGGCAACTGAATGGACACTTCTCAGAAGAAATACTAATGACCAATAAATATGTGAAAAACTGTTCAATATCTCTAGCCATTATAGAAAAACAAATTTTAAAAACAGATTCCATCTTATTACACAAAAAATGACTCTTAACCAGAAATTAAATAATAGCAAATGTTGGCAAGACTGCAGATAAAAAGAAACTCTTCTACATCGTTCATGGAAATGTAAAATAATACAAGTGGTATGAAATTCAGTATAGAGTTCTAAAAAATCTACAATTATAAATTCCATTCAACTCAGCTCTCCTCCTATAAGACATCTTACCAAAAGAATTAAATTCATCATATTATTGTGATTTATACATAACCATATTTGTAGTACCACAATTCATAATAGCTAAAATTGAAAGTGGCCTGTATGTCCATTAACAGATGAATGGCTAAGGAAAATGTATTTATACACAATGGAGTTCTACTGTGTTAGTAGCATAGAACAATAAAATAGAGTAACTTGTAGAGAAATCGATGCATCTTAGGTTAATGATATTAAGTACAATAAATCACAAACACAAGTATATATCATAGTTTGTCTTACATAAGAAACCCAATATGCTCACAATGCAATGTACAAAATAATAGATATATACTAGGAAACAGGTAGATAATTCTTTTCAAATGGGAAGCAAACTAAGTGAACAGAAGTAAAAAAGGTGTGTTTTATGCATGTGTAACCGCTTTCCACAATGAATAGAATTATAAACTGCAAACATTTACAAATATAAATTTAACTATTTTTAATAAAAATGCCTTATAAGACATCCTTTATTTTTTAGAAAGGATTATATGCTTCTGAGACAAAAATGTATAATGTTGCTGTATGAAACCCTATTAGATATTTGCTGAATCTGTGTTTGGTGGTGTGATTGAATTCAGATATTTTTGTGTTGATATTTTTTGGAGGAGATCTGGTTGACCTCTTTGCAATCTGAAGTATTGAATCTCACCACTGTGATTATGTTGATATCTCTTTTCATTTTCAGTATATTTTGCTTTATTGAATTGGGTCCACCAAAATTTGGTGCATATCTACTTGTAATTATTATTTCTTCCTGTTGAATTGTTCTCTTTACAATATGTAGTGACTTTCTTTGTCTCCTATTATCAGTTTTGGCTTCTTCTTCTTCTGATTGGTCACATGTATTTATATAGTTTCAGTTGTGTTTTCATTTCCAGAATTTCTTTTTGATTCTGTTTTCATAACCTCTATTTCTTTATTAAAGTATTATTAGTATCCTGTTCAGTCAACTGCTTTTGTCTTCTTTGAGTCTGTTGAATATATTTTTAATTAAATCTTTTATCTGATAATTGACATCCTCTCTGAGCTCGTTGAATATCTTTTGCATTTGTTATTTCTTCCTTCTTTGATCTCTTCAAATTTCTTAATCATTTGGTTTTTGAGGTTTTTGCCCGAAACTTCCTCTGCAAATGGGAGAAGAAGAAGGGAAGTACAATTAGAGATTGATGGAAACAGTAAGAAGATTGGAACCAGTTCATATGCTGGCAGAAAGCTTGTGTTCAAATCTTCCGTAAACATTTGCCTTGAGATTAAATCTGGTATGTCAATAACACATACTATATTAGATAAAGCAATAATTAACTCTTATTTACCATTTCACAAATATAAATACATTGCATACATATTGTAAGAGGAACAAAGAAAAGACAAAAAGGAAAATAATAAAATAAGTTCTGCAGATAATATGTGTATCAATCAACAGCAAAGGAGAGGGATGGGGAATTTGAGAGGGTAGGAAAGGGAAAATAAGCAAAAGAAATGGAAAAGGAGTTTAAATGGAATTCTGTAGAGAGGGTATAGGATGGTATACAAATATACTGAACCAAAGGCTAATTTCATTAACCCTGTGAAGCTACCATTGGCATGAGAACACCTAGTTTAGCTTCATAGGAACAATAGCTCATACTCTTACACTCTTAGTAGCAACCCCCAATTCAATCACAAAGCAATACCTGATGAAAGAAAAAGACAAAAAAAAAAAAAAACAAAACAAAACCTCAAACATGTGCAAACGAACACAGAAGTATCCTGAAGTCAGAATTTGACCAGAATATTCTTTGGGCACAACTTGTCTTACAGCTCTTGCAGGAAACTTGAACTATAGTCCTCTCTGGTTTTGACTAGGATGCTGACTGAGTCAACTGGTGCTTGAACTAGTTTCCCCTGTACCAATTTGTTCTCTTGAGTACTAGTAAGCGAAGGGGCTGGCTGATCCAGAGGAACTACTGAGACTACTTCTCATTTCATCTGCAGACAGAGCTCTGCTAGCTTTCAGCTGTGCTCCTGTGCATGTGACAAGCCAGAGGTCTGTGGCTCAGTCTTTCAGTTGTGCTGGAGGTAGAGCGAGCACAGCAGGACTGATCTAGTATGAGGTCTTCTGCTTTTCAAGATGTTGGGCATTTGGGGGAGGCAGTGTGAGAGTACTTCTCTACTCTCTGGAACTGCCCCAGTGTCTTATATTCACCTCCAGATGGCCCAAGCCACAGCCTCTAAAACTCCTTGAACTTCATTGTCTCATAATCCTCCAGTTTTTGGCTCCAGGTACCTATCTAAAACCATGTCCTTTCCCCCCTTCTGTTTGTAGGACTAGCTGGACCTAACTCAGTCACTGTCATTTGAGTGATCCTTTGGCTTGCACTTTCCTTAATGCCCCAATGTGAGTACCCCTCTCCTATGAATACCTCACTTGCTGGTCTCCATCTCCTGGTAGGAGGAGAGTTAGGACAGGTGGACACTGGAGTGTGGCTGCTAGGTTGGGCACTGTCTGAAGTCCAACCACTACTACCACATTTCCTTTCTTCCCTCAGGAGAATTTCAATTTTTTTCAAGAAGTTTGTTTGCTAAACTTAGGTTGTAGGTAGAACCAGGGTGGAGCAGTAACTCTGCTTTTGTTTCTAACCATCTTGTTACTAGAATTGATCTGATGCGCTTCTCCTTCAAATTTTCTTCTCATAGTTGGGTGTTTAATTGGTCCTTGAGTGCAAGCATTTGTGGAAATGGTTGAGCATATGCTGAGGATCTCATGAGCACTGTTTTCTGTAGCTCACATGATGATTTGCCTCTAATTAAATATATTTTGAGAACATTTTATAGACTCACTTATTTTCCACTTGAAACGTAGTCTAGCTTCCTCTAGTGATAGAAATTTGTTTTTGCTTTGGGTCCCAATAATTTATCCCAGGTACATTGAATGATGTGAAATTGAAATCTTCCAGAAAGAGATACAGCCAGTTTGCACAATCCATCCATCTGCTATACTGATTGGTTTAGAGATAGGTACATGGTATAGGTCAAGCCAACCAGCCAACATAGAGGTATAGTTGTGAGAATGTAGTTTTAGAGCAGAAAAACTTTTCATTTTAAAGAGACAAAAGAGGCCTTTTGAGAATACAGCACAAAAATGGGGACATTATTATGGGAGAGAAGCACAGCTGATTCTTTTGACATTATTTAAGTCTCTGAAGCTAGCATACTTCCTTGGTCCTGGATTCATTTACTGGATTCATCTGTAGATGAGTCATACAGTATTGATACAATTTATTTGACAGTGTTTAAATATAAGGTGTTATAAGAATTAAATATTGTTTAAAATCTGGACATTTGGTTTTTGTCAAAAAAAGCTAACTTTCTGAAATCAAATAATTTTGAACTAAACTTTTTAGTTTTTCTACAATGTTTGATATAGTCAAAGACTATACATATATCAGAGTCACAGCATATATCAAGCTTTTAAAAAATTTAATCTAATTAATCCTCCAGCATCTTTCTAATGTGAGTTACTTTGCTTGTCACCCAACATGTACATCCAAAGAAGATATTCAACATTTTTACATCAAAAGAGTTCAAAAATGCCACATTTCCAGTATTGGGGATATACTAAAGAGTCTTTCTATTATGATTAATTTCCTCTTTTGTTCCATGGAGAGGCATCAGGGTCAGATCAATGACATCCGTAACTCAGGTTGTTGGCAGAAGAATTAATTCTATGACGACAGCTTTCTCTTTTTCTTTGACCTCTAAAACCATGCACTTCTGATAAATGACACCCTGGGAAACAATGATTGACATATTTGCTTATTTGAAATTATTTGAGAAGAAAAAGTTAAAAAGCACTTTAGGGATGTATAGGCTTTCACTTGGATTTATTTCAGAAAAAAGTATTTATTTTCTAATAAATAATTCACTTCCTGAATTGGTTTTTGCACAGAGAAATCCATTTATGTTTCAAGAGGTATAAGCAAGAATGATGACTGAGAGCTTAATATAGACAATCTCCAGCTTACACTGATTAGCTGTGCATGGATTTTTGCCATGGATTAGTGAACAGCTGCAGAATTTGCACAGTAATACTCAGCTATGTCATTTGGTGGCAAGTGTAATTTTAGGACTATTGTCCCTACAAATAATAACATAACATGTTTCAGTCCTCAGTTTATATCTTCACATTAAATAATAGACAAAGGGAAGGCAATAGCCTAAAGTTACAAGCAAGCCAACACAGAAATAGAATTTGATAGTGAGTTATATTATGTGTAAATTCATTGGTTTATAATCCAGTAAAGACAGGATGGCTTTAGGGCAATGATAATGATATAGAGGAAATAATATAACTCCCAATCTGAAGAATGGATTCTAAGGAACAGTAGAAGTTATGAATTGGAAAAATTTATTGAGAGTGGTAGCTGCTGAGAGATGTGAAGAGAACCAACAGTGGGTTGACAGTAAGCCCACTCCTCAAAGAAAGTTTCATAGGCTAAAATAATGAGGTGTGTGCAATGTGGGTAGAAACTATGATCAACCAATAAGGTTACAAGTATAGGTACTTAGATAATATCGATCCACTGGTGAAGCAGTTCACATAGCACGTGTGCATAGAACAAAGATGTTTTTAGGAAGGAATGGATCAAGAGGTCACCCATGTGGATGTCTATATAGACTTAACTGGACCAGGTGATACCAATTTCACTATAATCTTTAATTTATTGCTTATCCCCCAGAGAGGCATATAGGTCTAGTCATTCCATCTTTGAGTCCTAGCCCTGGACCAAGGCACATCCAGCCACAGTTGTAATGTGTTCTCATCTTCTTCACTGACTCCCTCAAGGGCCTAGCCCTGCCTGAATGCCCAAAATATTTTTACCTAACTTATCTGTATATAATATTCCTCCCTCTGAAGAGGTACCTCTTACTGCCATGTGGGGTCAAGGGGCAATGACCGTTCTGTCTACATCTAGGTGAACAGGCTCAGAGTTGTGATCAGTAGTCAAAGGTACTCTCTAGAGGGTCTGTCTAAAGGCCCCCAAGAGACCGTAGGTGTTCTTTTCTTTGCTAGGCACATAGCTTTAAGTCTGGAAGAGACAAGGCCAAAGATATGATTAAGTACACATGGGCCAAATAATAAAATCAACAACACTAATAAAACCAACAAATGTTTCCACCAGAAAGAGCCAGTAATAACCTCCCACAAAGAAGTCCAGAATATTTCAGAGTCTGACATGGCTTTAACTTCTTGTTTGGTATCTTGAATAGCCATTGAGATAGCAGAAGGATCAGGAATTTACACACAACATTCAGCTTTTACAATTGCACTAGCACCCCCTTGTGCAGCTGTTAGGATGTCTGATGCCATCTGATTTTCATGGGCAGCTTGCTTCATTAATTTTACTTCATTTAAAAGAGAGATCCCGGTCGAGGTGTAATGTAAGGTCCAATGAGTATAGTTAGCCAAGGCCTCAATGTGTTACGTGACATGCTCTATCTAACTAGAGAAAGGACAAAGATAGAAGCCAAATGATCATACCAGTGAATCACACTCCTGGACCATCCATGTCATAGATGGGTTAAATTTGCAGGTTTGTTGATATTTTTGACACACCTGCCTGTAGTCACAAAAATCCTAGCATACCTCTCCTTATCCATTCAGAGAGTATCCAGGGCCACAAATTGGTCCCACGGGACCAAGGAGTGCCATTGGGAGTTTCCCATCTAGTTTCAGAGCAATTAAACCAGTCTGTTGCAAACCAGTGTTTAAACTGTAAAACTATGATGTGTATACATTGCTTGAGGCCTGTCCAGCCCAAGTATTTAGTAGAGCTAGGCCATTGAGAACAGGATGATTTCTTTGTTCTCAACATATGGGACACTTTCTACTATTGTTCTGTAATGGGAATTAATTACATATAATCATCCCATATCTGAAAGTAGCCAACTAGATATTTATGATTGTTGGCTCCCATGATAGGACCCCTTACTCTTGCTTAATGATGGTTCTAGTAGAGTCTGTAGAGCGAATCTTAGAAAAAAAATCAATTATATCCAGAATCATTAAGTGTGGGGTTTATGTTTGATTCAAGTATGATTAAGGGGCTCTTCCCAGATCAAGGGGCCTGAAGAGCAGCTTCTTTTGCAGCTGTATCAGCCAACTTATTACCTTGAAATACTTTATCCATTCCTTTTCTGTTCTCTCTACATTGAATTACCACCACCATAGAAGACATACAGACAGATAATAAAAGTCAATCTGTCTCCTTATGATTCTTTATGGGAGATCTGTTGGCTGTTAGATAATCACTTTCTTTTCATATGGCTGCATGAGCATGACACACTAGGAAAGTATACTTTGAATCAGTACAAATATTGACTTTCTGTCCTTCACTGAATTGTAAAGCCTTTGTCAGAGCTGTGAGTTCTGATACCTGGGCACTATTCCCAGGGGCAAGTAAGGAACTTTCAAGTGTCTGATGTTGAGTCACTACTGCATATCCTCCCTTTCTTGTCTCATTTTTCATGAAGAAACCACCATCACAGAAAAGGGTCAAATCAGGGTCAGTAAATAAGATGTCTAGCAGGTCTTCTCTGGCTGTGTGAGCAAGTAGAATTACTTGTTTGCAGTAATGTCTTTCAGCCTCAGTTTCCTCCCTTTCTGGTAAAAAGTGGCAGCATTTAAGGAGGAACATGTATTTATTTAAATGACTATTCCTGCTAGAAGTAGAGCCTGATATTTTAGAAGTCCATTTTCTAATAGCCATAGACTCCCTTTGGAAGAAAGTCTTGACACATGGCAAGGTGTATACACCGTGAGATCTTTGCCTAAAGTCAGCTTGGATCCCTCTCATACCAGGAAAGCTTTGGTAACCATACCCTAAGGCAGGCAGGCAACCCCTTTGCTGCATGTCTAATTCATGATTCACATACTCTATGGTCTGTTAAGTAGGTTCTCAATCACATGTAAATGTTCCAAAAGCCATGCTCCACCTTTCATCAAGGTGTATACACCGTGAGATCTTTGCCTAAAGTCAGCTTGGATCCCTCTCATACCAGGAAAGCTTTGGTAACCATACCCTAAGGCAGGCAGGCAACCCCTTTGCTGCATGTCTAATTCATGATTCACATACTCTATGGTCTGTTAAGTAGGTTCTCAATCACATGTAAATGTTCCAAAAGCCATGCTCCACCTTTCATCAAAAAACTTCTAGACTGCAGTTTTGGAATCAGTTTCCAAAGGTGAAATATAGGTATCTGCCTCTTGGGCTTCCTTTATAAGCTGAATGGATCATGTGATTTCATCATACTCTGCTATCCAAAGGTGACAAAAATATGTAATGCCTGGGAATCCCCTTAGCTGTTTTGGGGTCTAGGGCTACAGAAAGGAAAGTATTGGTTTAATTCTCTCTTTTCCCAGACTTCAGGTTCTCTTGGTTATAATAAGGCCCAAGTACTTTATCTCAAGGCAACAAAGTTGTGCCTTAGACCTAGAGACCTTGTAACCTCTGTTTCCTAGAAAGTTCAACAGAGCATAGGTGCTCTGGTTAGAGACCTCTTCTGAGGAGGCACATAACTTTACCTTCTATATATTGCAGGACTGTAACTTGGGAAAATTCAAAACAAGCCAAGTTGTGGGAAAACCCAAAAAAGATGAGGATCATTTCTGAACCTTTGAGGAAGTATGGTCCAAGTCAGTTGAGAGGCTTGGTAGAGAGGATTTTCAAAGAGAAAAAGAAACTCAGAATCTGTATATAAAGGAATGCAAAAGAAGGCATCCCTTAAATCTAACACTGAAAACCCATGTGGATGACATGTCTATCTAGATTTTATTGGAGCAGGTGTTATCAATTACAGTGTAATCTTTAATTTATTGCTTATCCCCTGGGGAGGCATGTAGCCCTAGTCATACCATCTTTATCTTGAGGCCTGGCCTTTGACAGATGCACCTCCAGCCACAGTTGTAATGTGTTCTCATCTTCTGCACTGACTCCCTCAAGGGCCTAGCCCTGTCTGACTGCCTATAATATTAGTACCTAACCTAGCCATCTATAATAATGACATCAATAAGTTTTACCTTAAACATTAGGTTGATATGGATGAGAACTATGCATTTCTCACAAAGTAGAACTGACATGAACAATAAGCAAGACATGTTTTTGAAAGATAGCTAAAACCTTATAATTCATTATGTATTTTTTAATGTCACAGAAGGCTATTTTAAGTGCCAATCACAGGAATGAATTCTCTCCTAATATCACAAATATAAGGTTTCAAAAAAATTCATTGCTCATTTAGTAAAATATTTTTTGAAACCTCTAAGTAGATTTTCTATTATACTTGATGTGTTACTTTTAACCTAAATCTTAATCCAATGTATACATTTTATCTTTTTTTTTTTTTTCTTTTTGGTACCAGGGATTGAACTCAGGTCCTTGTGCTTGCAAGGCAGGCCACCGAACCACTGAGCTAAATCCCCAGCCCTTTTTTTTTTTCTTCTTATACATTTTATCTTGATAGAAACATCTTTAATAGAAACGTGTTTAAGTTGTTACTTTTAGATAAAATACTTATTGATGGTCTTTTCTATGAAAAACTGTGTTAGTTACTATGGTTATATAGATAAAAATAATTTATCAAGGAAGTATATCTTCTAGAAAGTAGGATTATTTCCTACATAAGTCATTGAAAGGGAAATGAGTTAGGAAGGATAAAAAAAGAAGAAATGAATCACAATACTTAGGTATTATGGGGGCTCAATTTTGAATACTGGTTCAACTTGTAGCACAGATAGTCTTATTTTCAATTTGATAAACTATTTGATGAATAGTCCTATATCAGTACTCATTGAAAATAAGGTCATAAGCTGGGACAATATGAGTACAGGGAGAAATCACAAAGCTTGATGTCATGGAAAAAACATAGAGATTGAATTTAGATATGACTAGGTTGAAACCTTTGATAATATGCCAGGTGTGCTGAGATATAATTGTGGTTGAAATAGTCCTGTGAGTTATGAATTTTACACTCTACTAGAGAATTGAAGTTCTACATAAAAAATTATATCAGGTGGTGGTACTATTTGAGAAGGAAAAAAATAGTAGATTTGGGAATAGAGTACTTTGGTAGTGTTTTAGATAGTATGTCAGAGAAGTGTTCTTCACAGAGGTGACATTTGAAACAAGACCTTAAAAAGTAAAGAAGTCCTGCAGGCGTCTGGTTGGAGAATTTCAGAGGCAGAATGAAGAGCGAGAACGTGGTGCAGAGGAGATTATATATTCAAGATTGCTCAAGAAGGTCAGGATTTAATATTAGGTCATCAATAAAGTAAAAGTGAAATCTCAAGCAGAGGCATTATTACATGTATATGTTAAAAAACTGTTTCTCAGATCAAAGATGCTTAAAAGAAAAGTCCTAGCTTTTACATCCAAAAATACTAGAGAGGATTGAGTCTTAATACAATATGCAGATGAGAAAATTAGCTGCTGAGAAGCAAAGCTATTGATAGAGTGAGACTGAAAATAAAATTAGGGATCTTCAACCCCAGACAGTTCACCATTCCATATACTCATTGCTGGCACACAAGAAAAAGGTGGGGGAGTGGGTGTTTATGAAGTTTTCTTTTTGGTACTGCAGATCGAACTTGGGACCTTGTGCTTGCAAAGCAGGAGGTAGCACCACTGAGCTAAATCCCCGGCTATATGTATGTATGCATATAT
>NW_022900928.1:53764439-53784747 GCF_012274545.1 Fukomys damarensis
ACCTATACGTATACATACATATATACATATAAATACATATTTTCTTGATATAGCGTCTAGCTTAGTACAGAATTCAAAGCTGTATGACTCAAAAGGATATGGCATTTCAGAAGCTTTCTATTATTTTTTCTATGAAATAACATCTATATTAAAAAGCTTAGTTTTACAAAGCAGCCCAGAAAATATGTTAAAATCTAAGGAAAATTGTTTCCCATTTCTCAGCAAGACTTTTGGTACATTTTAAAAATGTTACTCAGTGGGTTTCCAGTAATTCTCTCTAGAAACATTTAAGTTGACTTAGGCTGACTTTTTTTGAGTTTCTGCGATGTGGATCACTTTGCCATTTTCTATGTCTCTAGTCTTTATTTGGATTTTGTGAGTTTACTACATCTTTCCTCAGGAGGCTCTTTGAATCATTTGCCTCTGCTATAGACCATTACCCTGTTCCCTTTTCTTCTACACCTGGGCTCAGGTGTTGATCCTGACATGCTGCTGTGACTCATGCAAAACTTTTGTCTGCCATTCTTCTGACTCTGCTTTTCCAGAAAAATTCAGTTTGTGTCTCTGCCAATGTAACATTTATATAGTAAATGATTTAGTTGTTGGTCAGCGTTAATAAATATATTTTTAGTAGTGAAATTGAGCTTATTAGCAACTTTGTATAAAAGTTTGAAAATATTTTACAAGGCAAATCAAGAAACTGATGGTAGTATATATGGATAGCCCATAAAAAGGCAATTTAGCTCATAATGTTGTTCCTTCATGAGAATAATAGTACCATCCCAAATTTCATTTCTGGGGACATTTTTTGTGACAGAAAAAGTGCATGTACAAAAGGAGCCGATATTTCTAAACTTGATTCATGTTCTTATCCACTCCTGATTGTAGATATGGCAGTATAATTTCTAAAGCGTGAAATATATCACTTTTACATCATTTTCACTCTCCTTCTTCTAGGAAGCCCCTCAACTGTGCATCAGATTTTCATCACTCTGATTAAATATAAGCCCAGATCCTTTTCCACTCTGTCCATTAATATATAAAATCTAGTACTCCTCCCCACTGAATCTAGGCAAGGATTGTGACCACTTGCCCAATAGAATAAGGTGGAAATCATGCCTCACTGGTTTGTATGCCAAGGTAAGAGACAGGCAGCTTCTGTCACCTGTGCCTTAAATACTTATTGCTGGAACTCTGCTGCTACACTCCCAAGGAAGTCCAGCCATCACTGTCAAGGGGCTCTTACAGAAGGGAACTGAGGTATCAGACAGACCCACTGAGCTCTCAGCTGACAGACAGCACCAATTTGTTAGGTACAATGAACCCATCTTGGAGATAACATCTTTCATCTCCAGTCAAGCTGATGCAGAGGCAAGCCGTGAGTTACCCACACAATATCTTGCACAAATGGCAGGTTAACTAGATAATGATTATCAAACCAAGAACTTTTGAATGTTATTGTACACTCCAGAGAAAGACCCTTTTTAAAACTTCTACAAACCAGTCAGCCTTGTTACTTTTGTGAAGTGTTTTATATTTACCTTAGGGAAAGGCAGCTTCTAGGCAGGGAAAAGATGGACTTTCTTAAAAAGAAATGGAGAATCTTACTGAAAGCAGCTTCTGCCTCTATAGGTAAACCATATAAACTCTACAGAGCAATTAGAGAGAAGAGAAACTAGATTAAGAGAGGCATAGGGTAACATTCCTACCACAAGAATTTATCAGAAAGAGTTAAGAAAACAAGCAGGAAGCCAATAACATAAAAGATCAGGGAAACCAGTCCTGTCACCCACCTTTGATAAAATACAAAGGGGCAACTACCTAAGGACTCTTATTTAATAGGTAAAACGAAAACACCTACACATACACATGTATGTATCACTATATTATTGCAACAGATACACACATGTTCCTTTAAATTATATTTTTATAAGGCTACTGCCATACACACACACATACACACACACACACACACACACACACACACACACACACACACTTAAAGATCACAAAAGGATAGAAAGAAACCCAGTGGCTAGAAAGAATGTACACAGAGGTGCCCAAGATTAGGATTAGTCAGCCAGAGACACAATCAGATGGCAATAATTTTCAGGTGCCCACATGGGGGATCAGACTAATCACTAGTCCTAAATAAATAACGGAGGACAAAAATCCAGGGATATTCACTTCTGATGCCCCCTTACTCTTCACATCGCTGTCTGTCTTCTCTTTTTTTCATCGTTTTCTAAATAAACTATCTTCCTTTATTTTAAACTCTGCCTGTTTAACTCATTAGGATCCCAGCAGTTAAGTCTTCCAGACAAAGAGCAGTATTTACACCCCACCCTACCCCAACATCTTTACTGAGAAAATATGCTCTCCCTAGAGCTGCCTCCCATGCATTTCCTGAGGTCAGTGTTCACCTCCCTTAAAGTAGGTGGGCTGCTATAGAAAAAAACATTTTCGTTGATGTAATTCATAGTAAAATTTGAGTGATTAATGTATTAAGCCACTAAGTAAAACTCTGTAAAGTGTCAGTACTTTAAAAATTTTTGACTTCCATAAATAAATAAAAGTTACACTATGAATGGACCTGATCTCTTATTTATTATTTCTTTATGGTAAGATTTTTTTTAGCTATTTCAAGCATATAGTACATTACAGTTATCTTTAGTCACCATACTATCGAATAGCACACCAGAGCTTCTTGCTAACTATATCTTAGTAACCATAGGATGATTTAATTGGAAAAAAGTACTTCTTGAATAATAAAATAAGTTGAAAAAGGTAAATGACATGAAAAAGGAGATTACAAAATATACTGACATCCCTATTATTGTAAGTAGGGGTTTCAACTTGAGTATTTTATACCAGGGGTATACATTTTATATTGTGCATCATGTAGTGCATTGTGTTATATTAGACATTAATTCTGCTTACCTCATGACTAGTTTTTATTTTCCTTTAAGATAAAGGTAAAGTCTAACTCATCTATACATCTTCCATTATGTCTTTTACAGCATATTTTATGCATTGTAGGTATTTAGTATCTATTCTGCAGGTAATAAAAAAACACTCCTTTATACATATTTACTATTTGTTTGGATGTCAAAATGTGCCTAAATGTATTAGGAGATAATAACATAAAGAAGGTAAAGATATACTATTCTTGCCTCTATAGCACTAGTTCAAATGTGTTATGCAATATTAAACATGTAAGTTTTTTTCCAAGTGACATATTTCTGTTACATTCCTGGAATAATGCTAAGGTTGTAATGTTGTATGATTTTTTCATGCATTTTTCTTCCATTTTACTCATTTTTCATTCAAGATTTTTTCATCTGTGTTTGTGAGAATAAGCTGTGATTTTCATTTATTGTAATTTTCTTGTCAAGCTTTGGTAGCAAACTTGGTTTATCCTCATTCAAAAAGTTAGAAGGGTTCTGTTTTTCTAATTCCTGTGTCAATAATATATGTCACAATTGCCACTAAGGCACTTGGCAGACTAGTTTCTCTAGTAGGAAAGACTTAAATAATAAATTTAGTTTCATAAATGTTAATAGGAAAGACTCAGATAACTGGACAGTAAAGTATTCACAAATTATATTTTCAGAGACATCCAAAATAATATATAAATAAATATTAGAAGTAATCATTTTGTTTGGAAGCTTGTAGCACCCAAGTTCAATATGTAGAAATATGTAAAAGAAGAGAGAAAAAAAAACAATGAAAGATCCCATTTGAAATAACATTAAAAGTATAAAATGCTTAGTAATAAGTACAATGTATATTATAAGATCACTAAACAAATTTATATCTTTATACTGTTTTAAACATTCTTTGATAATTAGAAGTATCATATAAAATATTTGAAATGATCTATTCTATTGTAAAGATGGCAGTTTCTAAAGCCTGTGCATTTAATTACAGTTCCAGTAAAATGCTAGTGATTTCATCTGTGTGTTTGACCACAAGCTAATTCTACAATATATAAAGAAATGCTTAAGAATTACTACTTCAAAGACAAATTGATAAACAACAGAATAAAATGGATAGTTAATAAAGATGACAAAATAGAATTAAGAATTAGATATACATATTTTAATAATATGATAGCCCGTACTTTCTGTTGTTCACAAATTTGCTTACAAAGACTTTATGAATGTGAAAGACAAAAGTAAAGCTTATAAAATTGATATGAGATTATCAAAATGAATTTGAGTTAGGTAGGGAAATCTTTACAAAGAGAGCTAATACTATCAATATAGTTTGGTGAACTGGATGACATTGAAATTTAAAATTGTAAATTCAGACTAAGAATGAAAACAGAATCATGCAGTGAACTAGATAAATCTAACTTTTGTAACCATCAAAGAGCTCAAATTCCAAATATAGAAAAAGGCCCTAAATTAAGAAAAATTGGGTCCCTGAGCTTCCCTGAGTATTTCCCCTAACCTGCCATAAAAGAAAGTAACAGAAAAAAAATGCAATAAAGTGAGCAAAACAGTTGAGTAGACACACTGTCAAATAGCATATCTTCAAGGTATGTAAACATGTGAAGGGATGCTCGGTCTCATTAGTAATCAGAATATTAGTTAAAGTTGTAATATGACACCAGTTAAAATCCAGTGAGGGATTTAAACTAGACAGACAGATAACATAAAATAGGCAGGTTTTGGTGCAGCCAGTTGTCCTCATGCTTTGCAGTTCTGAAATAGAATCAGTATAGTATTGGGTTTTTATTTGTTTGTTTGTTTTTCTCTTTAATAAGTATTTACTATTGCTGATCATACACACATCATAACCTCTATTATAGGCCAATGACTGTACTTCTGGTCATAGAATTAAAAAAAAAAAAGGAATTGATGATAGATACCCAGATTCAGAGACAGATTTATAATATATATAAGAAATGACATATTCTCACTGCAGCATTATTTGCAATGACACATATCAGCAGCAACCCAAATATCCACCAATAGTGATATTGTACATTTTTAAAAGAAGATAATTTACCTACTATAAATTACAGTATGATGACTACAATAGCAAGGACAAATCTCAAATTATAACATGGAATAAAAGAAACCAAATACAAAAGGAATATTTCACTATTTCATTCCATTAACATTTCACAAATAGAAAAAATACATAATAATAGAAATCATATCTCATGCTGGTTACTTAATAAGGCTATGGTGAAGAGTGGTCAGAGAAACAATGGATCATTTCACACATATAAAAAGCAAGTCATCTCAATGCTATTCACATTGTTCTAAGGCATGACAAAGATAGGATAGCCTTCAAATTGTTCTGTGGTAGTGTCATTAGACTGACATAAAGCCCTAAAAAGACTTCACAGAAAAAGAATATTCATTCCCTTGTAAAAATCAAAGCCAACTATAAAGTATTAGCATCAAAGCACAGATGCACATTAAAATAGTAAAATATATTATTATATTTAATTTATTCTAGAAGGGTCAAACTGGTTCAAAATTATAACTCTTTCAATATTGTAGCCATTTATGGAAATAAATCAAAATGTAAAGATCTTCTTAGGAAGACATAATACGTATTTATCTTAAGTCTGTTAATACATTTACATCAGTTTCAACCAAAAATTACCAGAAAGCTTTATTTAACTAGACAGACTACATTTTAAAAAAATTTAGTAAGTTTAGAAAACTCTGAATAAGACCAGTGATGGAGATAAAGAAGTAGAGGGAAACGTCCCTAGAATTTATAATTTAATGTGGACACTTAAAATAATTTATTTTTTATTTGGCTTTAATATTCAGAATTGGGATCTATATTATTTTTCTTTGTTCTCTAGGGCTGTACATCAAGTCAATGATAACTTCATAGAAAAATTTAAATATGAAAATATACTCGAAAAAAATAGATGTTTTAATTCTTCAATTTTTCTTTCTGTATTCTTTTTGAAATATTTTTATGTTTACACAGAAGCCTACAAAATACAATTAATGAAGAAAACACACAAAAAAATGTTTAATCCCTGAATTAGTAAGTTTTCTCAACCCTAGCATAAAAGAAGCCGGAAAAAAAACAGCCAATGTAAACACATTTTTGTTAAGCGAATCCAGACATAACATAAACTGTCAACTAAAACAATTGAGAAACGTATATATTTACCGTGACATGATCTTGTAAATATAAGCAGTTATAATAGCTTTGATACACATCAAAAAAGAAACGGGCAAATGACAGACATTATGTTCACAGTATGGGAAATATAAGTGTAAAGATTAAATGTAGTGATAACAGAAAAAATGCAAATTATGTCTCTAATGAGATACTATCTTTAAAATATCAAATAGACAAACATTGACAACTTTAAAATTGCACTATCATCAAAGATACTCAGAAAATAAGCATAAATAAATATGATTCACCAGTATAAGGAAGTTGGGTATTATTTTTTCAAGTCACAAATACACATATTTTGACTCAAAAAATTACATTTTCAGGCATTCCCGAAGTTATACATGTATGTTTGTGAAAAGATTACACACTGCTGTAATACTGGCAGAGGTGTATATAATTCCTTATCTGAAACTTTGGAAAAATATTTTGTGGAAATTTATCTTCTGGTTATTTTAGGAGGATATCATATACGAAGTAGCACACCATACACAATAATACTTGTGCAGTGTAATGTGTGTATCTTCACAGTAGGTAGAATATGCAATCAATACACACAGGTTATGGTTTTCATATACTTCCTTTTTCGTAGTCACTGATTTTAGAAATAATAGAATAATCACAGACCAGTGTTTTTCTCAGTTTACAACACATATCAGGAGAACCCAAAGCCTTTTGCAAACATATTTGCTAAATCTCAACTTCAGACTGTGTGAATCAGCAAGTCAAGGGCAGAACCCTATGATTTTATTTTTATCTAGTGATAGTGACGCTGATGCTATTGGTTTTAAAGTTTATATTCTGAAAACACTGATGCAAATCATACATGTATTTCTCTCTATAAATTGTAAAGAAATGAAACAACTTCATGTTAAACCTAATGCTTGTACATATTTATATATAGATATTTACTGAACACATATACTACATATACATATATTGATGGCACATCAATGCGATCATTGTTGTGATCTTGAGGATAGATGTCTAAAGGTATATGTTAGATCATGTGCCTCAAATGACAAAAGCACAGTATAATCTTATTAAACCTATTTATGGATGATCTGATTAAAAACTTCTGAGTCTAGTGTAACATGTAAGTTTTTAAAATTATGTAAATAAACTACCATAATCTCTTTTTCACTGATATATTTTAGAGTTTAATTGGTCAGACATTTATTCCCATATTCTATGAAAATACATTCACACAATTTCTGCATTATTTAGGTAATAAATGTTTTTTATCTAACTTTTCTACATTCTTGGTTAACTTAAATATGAATGACGAGTTTGATATCATCTCATAATTATCTCTTATATGCAGAGCTTTTCAAACATTATTGCTAGTTTGAAATTATGTAAACATTTTCTTAAAATTGATTTATCAACATAATTCAAAGCATTAGCTCCATTATAAGTGGCATCTATAAAATAAATGATTATTTTTAGGAAATCTTGAATTCTTCAATATCTGTTATTAAAAGCAGACTTACAATTTAAAATATGCTCATAATTGAACTTCATGTGTGTAATGATCATGTTACTAATGTCACTTTAAGAGAACATACTCTCATATATGTAAAGCAACAGGGGTGGAGATTTAGCTCAGTGGTGCCACGCCTGCCTTGCAAGCAAAAGGACCTGAGTTCAATCCCTGGTACCAAAACAAACAAACAAAAAAGCAACATTTTGGTCAAACCGATATGAAGGGGGTTCCCACACTACTGGCACAATATTGTAAATATATATACAATAATTCAGAGTTTAAGGATACCTCATGTGTCTTAGATATTGAATTTTCTGATCATTTTCGGTTAACTTTTGTGTTATAGCTTTGACATAAACAAGAAAAGTCAACCTAATTTTTTATTTTAGTTGCTTTTTCTTCTGTCCTCAATATCATTAATGTGTTTGTATTAATACAGCAAACGTATGCTCTTTGTCAACATTACAATTTATTCAAACTGCATTTTCCGTTACATATTATCTAAAGAAATGTGTCATAGTAGCTTTTTTTCAAATACAGTACACCACTGTGCTTCTTAAGACTTTGAAGACAAACTCGTAAAAATCTATATGCACCTTTTAAATTCTTTTCATGGTCTCATCTAGATGGTTTCATGAAGCAAATAAACTGGTGACATAGATTCATTTCTTATCTGTCCAGTTAACACATGGTCATGACTTTTAGTTTTTACATTATGCATTGAATTTTCTTCTCGTTTCTTGTTCATTATTTTCACAAACTAAACATAAAGCATGCTGACCAATATATGATTGTCATGGGATAACAGACACTCTTTTGGTGATTTCCACAGTGATGAAAGAGGTAGCTTTAACTCTCAAAATACAGTCAGATTTAAAAGTGAAAATTTGACAAAATGTAAAAGAACATTGAGAATTATACATTAGCATATCAACAAACAACAGAGACACATGAGTCCTAGGAGCACAAAGACACAAATGGATACTCTTAGTGCAGATTAAATGTTGCAACAAAATAAGTTTTGGCATAAAAAAATTGATACAGAAAAGTTTTTAGAAATTATCTGATATTAAAATATTAAACAGAAGAATATGAAGCAAAAAATCAGAATATATTAGCTATAATTAGAGGTTTTATAAAATAAATTTTAGAACCTGCTCCATACTCTGTGGCTTTCAAGAACATAGTTACTTAAATGTATGTAATAGCTACATATTTCTATTAATTCTACTTAAGAAAATAAGCGCTTAAAATCTGAAAAAGAGGGCCGGGGAATTAGCTCAGTGGTTCCGCCGACTTCCTTGCAAGTGCAAAGACCCTAGTTCGATCCCTGGTACCAAAAAAAAAAAAAAAAAAAAAAAAAAAAAAAAAAATCTGAAAAAGAATTCTGTTCATAATATTATGTGTAGCAGGAAGACTTGCCATATGGCACAAAGCCAAAAAATAGCCGCTGCAGCCATCCATGTTAGATAAAGCCTCCTATATTAAATCAATCAACTGCGATTACCTTCTACCATTGATTAACTCCAGTGTTGTCTTTGTTTCGTTTTGTTTTGTTTTTTGGTACAGGTGATTGAACTCAGGACCTTGTGCTTTCGAGGCAGGCAGTGGAACCACTGAGCTAAATCCCTGGCCCTCAGTGTTCATTATAATATTATTATCATTATGGAAGTGGAAAGTTAAGAAGATGTATGCGTATTTTTTATTTTTTATTTTATTAGTACCTTTTGCAGTACATGATTGCATTCAGTGTGGGGAATTGCTAAACATCCATGAGACATTTAATTTTTTTTTATTTTACCTTTCCTCTCCACTGCCTCCATCTCTTAATCTCCTCCTCATTTTCAAAAGATCTCCCTATTTCCTGTTATCTATCATTCTGCTCTAATTTTTTATATATGTTAGGGTTCTCACGTAAGAGAAATCACACAATATTAATCCATGGGAAAATGGTAGAGAGGAGATTCTAGGAATGGACATAGCATTCAAAAGCTGGGATTTTTGTAAAGTTGTACACATCTACTTCTAAAATATACAGACTATTGATCTTCACAAAGTTTCATACCAGCCAAAAATCTATTCTCTTTGTTTATTTGTTTTGGTACCAGGGATTGAACTTGGGACCTTGTGCTTGAAAGGCAGGTGGCAGAACAACTGGACTAAATCCCCAGCCCAAGAAATCTACTCTCAATGTCAGAAGCTGAGAAGGAATTAGAATAAATCATTTGAATTCTTCTGGTGTTACTAGATAGGTAGATCAAGGCAGGTTCATTAACGAAGCTTAGGTACTTTGGTAGTGTCTCCAGTGGTGTTCTTATGAATGTGATTGAAATATATGAGACTTATAATAGCACATGTAAGTAGATTTATAATTATTTAATCTACAAAAGAATTGGTTAATAGATCTTTGGGTTTTTTCATTAAGTTTATTGGTACATTCAAGGCAAACAATACAGTTATGTTTATCATTGGCATCTTGTATATTTATATACATCCTGGTTCTTATTTTTCCCCATTCCCCTGGCCATCCCTTCACCCACTTTGGATCTTTGTTTTAAAAGGAAGAAGATTGCTGGGGCCAAGACATAGTTCTATTGCCTTTGCTGATTAACTTCTAAATTTTGACTTCCCACATCTGTTTATTCTATAAATGCTTACTGAGTATTCAACATGTGTGAAACTCCACATTGTACTAGTAATAGTGATAAGGAAGGAATATTTCAATATACAAAATCAGAGCCAAAAGTAGTTACCATTTCCAAAACTAGATTCCTCTAGCTTATTTGAACTTTGAGTACACTTTGTATCTGTGTGTGTGTGTGTGTGTGTGTGTGTGTGTGCATGTTTGTGTGTTTTCTTCAAAAAATTCAAGCAAAATGCATGGCTATATTTTTAATGAGAACTTTGAGTTTTCTTTTTTGTAAGATCTGCCTCTGGAGAAAAATTACAAAAACTACTTGTGTTTTCATAGGATTATAATGTTTCAGCATCAGACAAACCTGGTAAGGTACTTACAATTACAACGACTTAGTCTTTGAAAGATGTCATGTTCCTAACTAAAGCAATTTGTGGAGTAGTTTAAGAAATATAATAAACTAAGGGAATTTTGTTTGTTGCCAACCTAAATCTAATGAAACTGCATTCTGATATTTCATAAATTACCATATATCTGAATTCTTAAAATACACTATATAAATCAAGTCAGTATTATGAAGTTAATTTCCAAGGGGTATTTGCCCAATAAAAGTTTATCAAGCAATTCTTTAAGATACATTTAGTCTTAGTTTAGTGGGACATATTTATAGGTTTTCAGGAGAGCAGGTTTTTGAATTTTTCAATTTAGTTAAATGCACAGTATTTTGCAGAAGAGATTTTTTAAAAAAACTTTCTGCTCTCATTACAACTACTATAGAAAAGTATATTAAATTATTTAAAATGTTAGACACATTGTGGTTTAAACATAATTAAACTCACTATCACTCTAGAGAACTTGAAAGCAGATGCAACGTTCAAGTTTTCCTTCATTAGTTTCCTATATCACTTTGGGGCAAGCCAATAACTAGCACAAAGAACAAAATTTCAGGGGTTGAAACTGTAAAGTTTCAAAATGATGTAATGTATATGAATGGGATATGATTTATATCTATTGCTTGTCGATTTCATTTTTAAGTCTTACCTATTTACAGTTAGTTTAGAAGCACTTGTTAACATACACACCCTCTAGCATAAGCCAAAGCTTTGGAGAAAGTAAGGTTTATTCAAAGATTCCACGAGTTCATATAACATGTGAATGAAATTAGAGATGAATAGCAGGAGTAGGAGTGTGAATCCAGAATATTTGCAGTTTAAAATTTATACATATCAATAGTAGAAACTCCAAAATCTTTATGAGAGTAAATATCTATAAAAAAATAAAAAGCTGAAATTTTAAGAAGTTGAACAGTTTCATAAATTTTTGTGTTAAAAATTCCAGAAAAATTAGTAAACACGTTGTTTTTTTTTTTTTTTTTTTTTTTTTGTTTTTTTTTGGTACCGGGGATTGAACTCGGGTCCTTGTGCTTGCAAGGCAGGCCACTGAACTGCTGAACTAAATCCCCGGCCCACGTATTTCTTAATTAGCATCTAAAACACTTCTGTAATACTTTTAATCCTTTAATTTTTGTTGTCTATTCTTTGGTTACTTCTCCCTAAGAAGCTAAGTTATTTAATATTACTTTCTCTGGAGAAAGTTAAAGCTAATTCTGTGTTTCTTTAGTAGAGTTTATTGAAATCATGTTTTTTATTAAGTGTAAAGATCACAATGGCACAAGGTCTCTTCCAAACCTAGAGAGAGGTCATGGAAACACGTTCACAAATTTTTGTAAATTCTGCATAAGTAAAATACTTTAACTGTCATCAGTTTTGGTAACTATTTGCCCTCTTCCTATAGTCTAAATATTTGTTTTCTCTCCAAATTCATGTGTTGAAACTAGTTCCCCAAAGTGTTGGTATTAGAAGACAGGGCTGTGAATGGTGATTAGATCATGCGGGCAAAGCTTTCCTAAAAGGGGTTAAGGCCTCATGAAAGAGATTCCAGAGATTAGATTTACCCTTTCAGGGTGTGAGGACATAACAAAGTGCCATTGCCTGTGAGCAAGGAAATGGGTACTTAACAAACATGGAATCTGCTATTGTTTTAGTCTTAAACTTCCCAGACAGCAGAACTGTGAGAATTACATTTCTACGGTTGAAATGCTTCCCAGTTAGTGGTATTTTGTTATAATAATACTGGTAAAGTATGACATAATCCAACTTGTCTTTCATCGCTTTACCATATATCGAGTGGTATTAAGGAGGCACAAGACATTTTGAAACCGATTAAAGAGAAGCAGGGGGATACAATTAGTCTTATTTTACTGGGACATATTTATAGGCTTTGCTGTCAGTTCTGTTTTCACTTGGATTACTATAGGTCATCTTAGTGTAGGAATTGCTTTCAGTAATGCACCTCAGAGTGTATGAATGTTAGTCATTGCACAAAAATACAATTGCAAAGCCTTCGTGACACCCATATGAAAAGCAACACAGTGATTTGTCCAAATTTTACAAGAGTTCTGAAGTATACATGGCATTGCTATGAATTAATTCAAAAGCTTCAGTTGAGAGGAAATTCAGAATGAAAAAATATAGTGATCAATTTAAAATATCTTACCTTTTAAAAACATTTGACACTAAGCTTACATTGCTAAGTCTCTTTTCTGAAACTTAAAGTTTCAAATAGATCTGTTTGAAGGTTGGGCTTTGGGGCAGAGATAGATTTAGAGCTAAAGTCTTATCTCTGTTATTTTATTTGTTTTTCCTCATTGAGTTTATTGGTACATTTTAAGTATATAGAACAGTTACATTCATTATGGGGATCCCGTACCTTTACATGACAGGTCTTGGTTCTCATTTTTTCCCCTTGTACCTGCCCTCCCTTCACCCCCTCTTCCCTTCCCCATTTACAAACATTTTATTTCCATTTTTTTATTTTCTCCTGTTTTTTCCTTTCCCTTATTACCTTTCCCCTACCCTTAGCTCTGTTGTTTTAGAGTTCAATGGATGAGGCTTACTACTTTGTCTATTAAATACTTCACACGAAGAGCTTGAAGGAGTCATTCATTCAACATCTATTGACTGTCTTAATAGCAAGTGCTAAGAATGAATTGAGTATATGCCATAAACAGGATGAAGGTTGAAATGCCTGACAAATACTAGAGCAAGGCAGATAATGTTCGTGAATGCCAAGAGAAGGTACAGTTTTATTGTCATTGCAAGAAACTTATTTTAGGATTTTAAGCTGGAGAGCACCATGTTATAGTTCAGCTATGTGGAGAATTATATTACTTCACCTATTTCCGGAGTGCCAAAAGGCAAGATTTTAATCACTATACATAAGCTTTTTTTTATATGACCCTCTTAAAAGCTTATTGAGATACAAATATTATTTCCAATTTTAAATTTTAGAAACCAAGACTTAGAAAAACTGACTAAATTGCTGCAGGTCAAGAAGATGATTTTGACAAAGGGAGTTCAAACTCAGATCTGTATTACTCCAAATCCTCCCTGAAAATTGTAGTTAACCAGTTTCCATGTGGCATGAGTCTAACTGTTTCAATGCCATTGCTATTAAAGAGAATGTCTCCACTATTTGGATGAGCATTATTGGAAAATTCTTGTCAATGCTCCATTTTTTTTTCCCCTGTGGTGGAAAAATAGGCCCGCCTTTTTAATTGAGGACATTTTCAAATGTTTTGGCACTTGGCTCAGTAGGGAAAGTGTGTTCTTTTGCAGTTAAAATACAGTGTAGTTTTTTGCAAAAGTGGTTGTATTTTAAAATGGCTTATTCTAAGTGAATATTTTCAAAAAATAGAAAAACAGAATTTATTTCCTTAATGTGTGCCATGAAGGTGAAATGCAAACTTGGTGTGCTTCTAAAATATAACTTAGCACAATAGGTGTTCATCATAATAACATCTGTATATTAGTGAGAAGAAAAGGAAAATATAAATTCTTAAGCCATTATTGTGTGTCAATCCTTATTTAGATATTCAGATTGTTCATACATAAAGGTTCTCTCAGTTTTTCCTAATTCGGTCTTTTTCTGATACTCTAGCCTTTATTCTGAGTTAAAAATTTTTGGCATACATATAAGCACTTAATCAGATCAAATTAAACAAATCTACTATGAGAATTTAACTCATCTCCTAAAAGTCCTTTTGTCTGTTAAAATATAGAGTCCTTTATCATTAGCCATAATTTTAAGCCCAAATTTCTTATAAGTGTCTCTTGTCAAAATTGACTGGATACTTCCTCAGGGTCTGAGATGTTAGCCTAATATTCTATATTCTATATTTTGTTAGAAATTGTTAAGAGTGAATGTTAGCCCTGGTAACACCCACTAAAATAACTTATGTTTAAGTCAAATGCTTTAGATTTAGTGGCACCACCAATATAATAATTGTAAAAGGAAACTGAGATAGGCCATCTAAAGATGTCTCTTCTTTTAAAGAGAGAAGATGGGCACCTAGGTTCTTCTAGTTCTACCACATTGGAAGTTGTTAATGATGAACCATACCAGTGGGGGTCAACAGCACCAAAGGCACAGTAAACAGTAACAAAATGAAAACATTTCTGATGTTTCTACTCTCTATACTTTTCTTATGTTTCTATTCTCTTCATCACTTAAGAAACCTGAAGTTTATTTGTATTTTTGTTATATTCAGGAAAATTATTTTCTCATTTATTTTATACTTGCATCTCAGTAGGTTTTGATTCTCTGCAGATTAATGCTATTTCTTCATCTAGAACTTTCTTCTTTAGCTTTATCCAGATGATTTAACCCCCAAGTATTTATACTTAGCCAAACATTGAGAACTAAACAGCAGTAAGGAAAGTAAAACATTTAATAGATACTAATTCACCATAACTTTTAATTTTCATTTCTCCAGTCAACCAAGGCCAGAAATATCAATGTGTGACATTAATTTGTATGTTTATTCAATTAACTAATTTGTAAAATAATATATGCAAATGGAAATCAATAATTCTAAATGAAGTTTAGGAAGGAATCTATATTAAATTGAAAGATTCTAATTTCTGTTAAACACTGAACATGTCAGCCTTTGTTTTACCCTAGAGAAAGAATTTTCTAGAAAACTGCTTCCTTAAATTGATTTACATTTCAAACAGAAGGTCATCAAATTGCTTTAGCAGTTTTCTCGATTAAAATAATTTATCATGGTGAAAATTATAGAATATGTACAAATTACTTTGTGACTCTACTAAGGACATCCTGTCCATTTCTCACACATTTCAATGCAAGTTAATTTTAAATAATATTTTAAGTAATGCTTTGATTATAAACCTCTTACATGTGGTTAAAACATTTAACAAATATTCTATGAATTGAGTTAAAATAAAAATATTCTAAAAATGTGTTTAACTACTAGAAAATCTAATATTATACCCACATGTCATATTTGTGACTCTCATATTTTATTAGCATTGCCAGAGAAGATGGACAGTAGACACACACACACACACACACACACACACACACACAAAAACAACCTTTTCCTCAAAAGGAGAAGTAACTCAAGGCAGATTAGTATGCTAGGAACAATGCATCATTTGGTTTTGTTTAAAATCTCTACCTTCAGTGTTTCCTATTTAGTTCTCTTAAGAGTATGGCTTCAATGTGCATCCATTTAGCTATAAATGTCTCTAGTAGTAAATACCAAATAGTTTCTGTAGTGTGAAAACTAAAAGTGCAAATAAGGTTCAAATGGTATAATTAATAGTGTGAAATAGGAAGCAAAGGTCTAAAGGAGTAGGGGAAGTGGGAAGGGTGAGGGAAAAGAAAAAATATGAGAAAAGGAAGAAATGGAAACAAAGTCTTTGTAAATAGGGAAGAATAAAAGGGGTGAAGGGAGGGCAGGGGAATGGGGAAAAAATAAGAACCAAGATACATCATGTAAAGGTACCAGATCCCAATGATGAATGTATTAACTGTATTGTTTACCTTAAATGTACCAACAAACTTACTAAAAAAAAAAAACTCTGCCTACAGCTATGTCCAATGATAATTGGTTTTACTCCATTTTACAACTTCATACTAAATTAATTGAGTGTAATCTATAAATATACAGTGAACCGTAGTTCTCTAATAACTCCAAGCACTCTTTCCACTACTCGAACAACAGTTTGAAAAAAAAAATCTGTTTATTCTAACTTTGTTCAATAGTCAAACTAAATATCTGAATTAAAATAACCCGTACAGGCCAGAGAGAGTCATGCATCACATAGTGCAGGGGACCCAAAGGGGTGACGCTTCAGTCTAAGTGTTACTCTCACCCAGACAACATATCGTTCTTGTGTTAGTGCATTAAAGCATTCTTCATTCTGCTTTTTTATATTGTGCTTTGTTTGTGTAAAATATCATAACCATAGCTCCAAAGAAAGTTAGTGATACCACCAGTAAAACTAAAAGGAATACTGTAAGAACCATGGTGGAGTTAAAGAAAGAAATCATTGGGAAATTTGTTAAAGTCACAGAAAATGTATTTCTAAGTGTAATTTTGGGGCCTCAGAACCAATTGTTTGGATTTCAGTTGTTCCTTATGGGGGAAAAATGCTCAGTTCTCCAAGTTTTTGATGTTGGAACATGAATTTGAAACGAATTAAGTTTGACAACCAAAGTATCACTGTAAACAATGATATGTTCTTAATAATTATTTTCTGTTTAAAGTGTTAGAAAAAAATAGTGTTAGGATATGACCAGCTAATAAAGATATTATATGAAAATTGGAGGTGTGCATGCATAACTCTCAAGAGTAGTGATTATAGGGTCATCTCAATAAGACTAGGAGAATTATATGATATATGAAAAGAGTTTGTCCTTCCAGGACAAAATAAGGTAACAGGTAATCACTGCCAACTATACTTTTGCTCTTATAATTATTGGAACAACCTGAAAAAATTGTTATCCCTTCCTGACCAGGTCAGACTAAAAGAAAGCTGCAGTGTCGAAATGAGAAAGGGCAAGCTGCTGCAGGCCACTTGAGGACATGGGGTTCTTAACTACCCACTTGACACTAAAAGGCTAATATTCAAACACTCAGTGGCTTGGTTTTACTTACTTATAGGTTTCAACTTTCTATTTTTCATGTTAAAATAACTTCAGTAATCTTAGTGTAAAAGAATGTAGACCCAACAGAATATGCCTCCATTGCTGTCTAAGAATAGTTCCAAACTATTGCAAACATTGCAGGTAAAAGTTAGAATCAAGAAAGCCTGGATTCTGTAATTGTGTCTTACTTTATACTTAGCATGTATTTGACTTTCTTCATCACTTGTATAAGCACAATTAGTCTGAACCTCTTTGGAATTGGTGACAAAGCTATATGGAAAGAAGTGGTGGTGGTTGATGTAGTGTCTGTAGGTCCAGCTCTTTTTCAGATTAGGTATTACAGAGCGTCTTGGGTGCTTTGGCTGGGACATGAGCACAAAGAATAGAAATTCAATACTTTCTCTTTTTTTCCTCATTCATTTGTGCTGCTGCTTTATGTGCCATTATCTGTATTTTAATTTCAAAGTAAATTGAGAATTAAAATAGTGAATGTAGCACTATTCTGAATTTTTAAAAAGTTTTCTTTCTTAGGATACGGTTAAAAAATAATCAAAATATCAGGCTACATTAAAATTTCAGTCTACTTTCCTCTAATGGATGTCATGTACTAATAGTGGTGCTAAATCTGTGGTGTTAAATCACATGTGGTAGTTCAATGAACTGGTCCTTACATGAGATGAGACTAAAAAAGGACTGAGCAAAAAGGACAGTCCATACGTATATTACCTGCATAATTCCTAAACAAGTTCTTCTCATTGGAAAACAAAATGTTCTGTGAGAGAAAGGGGATAATATTTCTTCAGAATTGTGTCTGGGAGGGGAATTATTCATTATTAGTGGTTACATCTACTTGTCCCAGAAGGCAGAACCTTACATTAAAGGTTGGCAGGATACTGACAAAGTCTATGATTCTCTTTTCCCTCTAATGTACCATCCCTGGAAAGGTAGCCATGAAGGAGAAGAAAGGGCAGAACATGAATGAACTACTTGAATAGAGCTTAGGGAATACCAAAATTGTTATTTTAATGTCCATAATCATTTTCATTTCTTCATATGACAGATAATGAATTCAAGGGAAATTATTTTAGGTAACAATGTGATTGCCAGTATAAATTTTATAATGTTGTGCAAGAATGAATCACTATGTACTTCAATCTTACTGTCTTGGTATTTATTAAAAAAAAAACCACAACCCTGTTTACTCTTCTGTGTTGAGAGACTGAACTGTTACATTCAAATATTTAATTGTGTTTGTTTTTCTTAGGCCATGATACACCTTGGATAAATACATTTTAAGCAAGATAATTGCATACTACACTTGCACCACACAAGAGCAGTGGGCCTACTGCTGAGTGATATATTTTTGTCTTAGATAAAAGTGTCATTGCTTTCGCACAAGCAATAGAATTACCTTGCTTACATAGGGAGATGGAGAAAAACAAAAATAACAAAGAACGTTTAGTGGGGATACAAATTGGTTTAAACCAAAGGGCATGTGTATTTCAATTTATATAGCAAGAGAACAGGGAAAATTATTGCTAAGAGAAAAATAGCATACCTAGATATGGAGCACACTTCAGAATATGAATCGTGCTCTGTGCATAAGCATAAGTATAAATTGCTGGAGTTAGCACAGAGTTGTTCAAAAGCCACTTTCAAACTTACAGGAAGAAGTGCCCATCATTCAGTGATACCCAGACATTTCAAACAGCTACAGACACTTTCACCATTTACAAAGTCATATGATTTTAGTTGGAAAAGACTTTGAGATGCTCTGAGATGTACAGAGATGACAGATTAATGTCCTTCTCATATAGCCTAATATTCCTGAAAATCCTAAAAGCTGCCTCTGCTAAAGCCAATTTGAAAAAGAGGTAAGGTTCTCCATATTCCTGCCAGCTTACATTATTCACCTGACTTCGTTTATGATGTGCAGCTAGATCATGACCATATCAGAGCCAGATGACTGATACAAGCTATTGCTCCTAGAAATCCACAGAACATATCCTGATGCAGTCAAACACACACAATAGCATATGGCCTTCTCTAAACTCCCTTTGCCTTGTATATACTGTTAAATATTACTTTCCCATTTGTCTCACTTGAGAGATTAATGCGAATTATATAAACTGATAGTGATATTTCCTTAATTATTAAACATGTTATCAATAGAAAATGGCATAAATCATACTAATTAAGTTCGTCCAAAATATAATAATGAAAGAAAGTGTAGAAAATAGGAAAAATTAAATATAAAGAGAATAATACCATGCTAGATTAATACACTCTATATAAAGTAATTATATTAAGTATACATAGTTGAACCCAAGTAAAACATTTATTAGTTTGGATTTAACAAAAGTTAATTATACTTAAAGAAATTACATGTTAAATGCCTGGATATATAATGTTTGTACAAAGAACAAGAAAATGTACATCATGTAAGCACACACCAAGACCTGGAGCAGCTATTTAATACTATCAGAAACACTATATACATTTAAACAAGTATTGCTAGAGATAATAAGAAAGAGACACACCATGATGATAATAGAAATTATCCAGTAGGAGCATAATAGAATTCTAGGACTGTATTCCTAATAACAATTTTCAAAAGTATAAAGCAAAAATTGGCATAAATAAATGAGGCAATAAATGATCATTTTATGAGACCCACGAGTTACTGTTATCTCCAAATTTCAGGGGCCAGCATCATCAAGCCTCTCTCTCTTTCATCATCACATTGCCTTTTTCTCTATATATGACAAATTTTACTCCTCATTTCAGAGAATCCTTTGATTATATTTAAGATCCTACCAGCTAATCCAAAATAATATCTCTATTTCAAGGTCCTTAATTTTTTTTGTTTGCTTGTTTTGTACCAGGGATCAAACGAGCTTTTGAGGCAGGTGGTGGCACCAGTGAGCTAAATCCCCAGCTCAAGATCCTTAATTACATCTCCAAAATTCCCCATCATATACTTATATATCTATATCTATATCTCTATCTAT
>NW_022900928.1:53785044-53787908 GCF_012274545.1 Fukomys damarensis
TGTCTTGTAAGGTAACACTTCCAGGATCAAAAGATCTTGAATCTTTTGGGAGGTCACTTTTTTAGCTTATTACAATACCTACTCTGATGTCCTTCCCCATCAAAGCCTGATTTAACTTTTGCAGACTTGCTGAGACAACAAATTCAGCTTTCTGTGAAGTGTAGGTCCTCTTAGAATCATCTTTTGAGCTGAGTGTTCTACAGTCATACACTTAATTGTAGCAGAATTTCTCTTTAAGTGCTGCCATGGAGTTATGTCTTGAGTTGGTGTTTGGCCAATCAGGTGCTTTCATATTCCTTCTCGAATGCATCATTAACAGCCAATAGCTTCAAACAAATATGACAATATTTTTTAATTACAGCACCCATCTCTTACTAGTGTAGAAAATATTGAACATACAAGTGCATTTCATATCATCTGTACTCATCCCAGTTCACAGTGGGTGAAAATATTAAAAATCTTTATGCTCTAGTAAAGCACAGTACATGAGCACTACATTTACCACAAATGATGTAGTCTTCAATGCCGTATAACCCAACTATTGAGGAATCTAATTCTTGATTCCCATTCTTAGAACACACTTTCCATGATGAACCAGGTCAAGTTATTGAGCTACATTGTCTAAGGTCATTTTCCTCAGAAAAACACTTTGAAATGAGGGTTAATATGCAAGTTATTTATTAAGAAAATATTCCTGTAAAAAACTGGTGTAGAGTAGAGGAAGAGCAAGAGAGTAAAAGTAAAGAAGTTAAGCAAGGATTCAGTTTCAAGCAGTCCTATATGTGACTTACACTTTATGGTACATGAACTCTATAGTCTAATTACTCTTCAAATTGTTTCAGAATAAGGCATGAGAAGGGATTGCTATTTTTCACCTGTTAGTTATTAGTTGCCCTGGGCAGACATAACTGCTTGGTATGAGTAGTTTTTGTATATGAGAATAAGACTCCAGAAATTTGACTACAGCACTATAGAACCTAGTTACAAAAGCAAACACATCCAAATGATGGAGATTAAAGTAAGAGTACTAAAATAAATTAAAAAGATAATATACAAACGTTTTTCTGTACTTTGAAAGTAAAAAATCAATGACTGCAGAGTAAGATATTATTTTGTTGCTTGTCCAACAAACTCTGTTAGTAATGAACATCCATTTAAAAGTTATTGGGGAAATAAATCATAGTTTTATAAAATTATTTTCTTGATTATTATAAGTACATATCAGTTGAAAAAGATTAAAAGTTAATATATTGTACATAATAAAAATGTTTATATGCCAGAGGATTCATGTTGTGAATTTGTCCTTTAAAAATTCATGAAAATGACTAATTCTTCTGTGCAGTTAATTTTGATGTGTACATCTTCCTTTATTTAATCATATACTCTAAATTTTATTTGTAAAAATCTCTATTTTTATGTCTTTAATTCCCTTTATTGTATACCCAAGAATGTCATGTATTAACATTAATGTTTTCCAAACTTTCTTAAAAACTTTTGATTATAACTCAGGAGGTTTCTCAATCTGTTTTGTACTGTATCACTTTTTTTTTTTTTTTTTGGGTACTGGGGATCAAACTCAGGTCCTTCTGCTTGCAAGGCAGGTGGCAACACCACTGAGATAAATCCCCAGCCCTCTCCTGTATCACTTACATTCACTTTGATCTTTCCCTGTGAAATCCATGCTGCAAGGTAGGTACAAGATTATGTAAAATCCCTAGATCACACACTTTAAATGTATCCTATTCTTTAAATTTAAAACAAAGAGAGAAGTCTGTCCTAATAACAGTGATGCAGGTATGCAGGCCCATCCAGAGCCTTGCCCAGACAACAACTGTGCAGGCTCCAGCTGGAGGTCCACACAGATATCATCCATAAGTGCACACACATCTCAGCCAGAACCCTGCCCAGACAACATCAGTGCTCAGGGCCCAGCCAGGGCCATGCCTAGATAATAGTGGATTGGGCACACAGGCCCCAGCCAGGCACACACCCAGATACAATAAGTAAGTGGGCATGGGCCCCAGCCAGAAGCAAGCTTGAATAACAGCTGCTCAGACCCCAGGACCCAGCCAGAGGCCTGCACAGATACCATTGTAATTGGCAAAGTTGTGGGCAGTAGAGAGAAGATCTCTCTGAAACTTATTGAGAATTGAAGCCCTCTGCAAAAACAGTCACCTCAATAAAGGCACAGCAGATTGCATCAGTTGAAATGAGAAGACACCTAAACAACCTTCAAAAACAGACTTCCAGATCACCAAAGGAAACCTCAAGGGTTAACACAATGGAACAGTTTGAAACTCAACCACCTGGACTACCTGAACTGTCAACAAAAGAGGATCTGGAAAAATAAAATCATAAATAATTTCTCAAATAACAGAGTGTGTTCATAATGAAGGACATGGTTAATAACACAAGAGCAGACACAGATAAAAAAAAAAAATAGAGGAGACGAGACACATGATGGAATCCCAGCATAGGAAACAAGTGAAATTAATAAAACAGATGTGAACAAATTCTGGGAGATTAAAAAGGCCATTGAAAATGTTTGCAGCAGAATGAGCCAATGTTAGGACAGAATATCCTCAGGTTATAGAAGACAGGAATTAGATTACTGACCAGGAAAACGAAAGATTTCTGAAAAAGTGACTATGAGAAACCAATCCAACAACTGCTAGATGATGCAAAGAAGAATAACATAAAACTGTTCAGAGTAAATGAATAACAGGAGATAGTACAAACAACATAAAAAATTAAAAAATGAAAAACTGTTCAGAAGTAATAGCAGAAAACATCCCAAGCAGAATGAAATAATTTCACATATGATAAATGAGATATAAAGGACTCCCAACTAGCCATGATTTTAT
>NW_022900928.1:53787979-53827069 GCF_012274545.1 Fukomys damarensis
GTGTGTGTGTGTGTGTGTGTGAATAGATTGAATAAAGTCATTATTTTGAAAAGCAAAAAAGTAACACTTTTTAGATGAGAAAATCAGTATTCACCTATATAACCACATGACAAAGTTATTGTCAGTAATTATGAGTAAAGATGAAACCTTCAAATTCCTGATGTACTCAAGTGAAATGATGGATTGTCATTAATTTAGTATCAATTTTTAAAACACAAAACCAATGGTCTTAAGGAAACAATTTAGACAATGGGAAATTGTAGCACAGTTGAAAAAGAATAATTGGTCTGATGTACTATTCGCAAATATCAATATAAGAAGATGGAGGGTCACTTAGAACTGTTCCCAGATAAGTAAGACTAAGGTGATAATAAATACATGTCACTATTTCACAAATTTTGAAGTGAGTCATATAGGAGAAAAGTGTATAAAGGATAGTAAATAATACAATATGAACTGGAATGTTGCACAGTAATTACCAACCAATATTAAATAATCTGAAATTGAACATTGTATAGTGTTCTCGTAGGGAAATTTCTTTGGAAGACATGGTGTACTAAAATGTTTCTATGTAATGTAAAGGTCAAGATTAAGATGTTTGCAACTTAATCTCAAATGGCTCTTCAAGAATTGTTCCCCCAAAAAGGGGCCAGAGATTCAGCTTAGTGGTTCCGCCACCTGCCTTGCGAGCACAGAGACCTGAGTTTGATCCCTGGCACCAAAAACAAAACAAAACAAAAGAATTGTTCCTAAAATATACATGTAAAAAAGAATATATATATGTATGTATATATATATATATATATATATATATGCACAAGTACACTGCCATAAGCATATGTATGTGTATAGAAAGGCAGAGTGACAGCATCATACATGAAAATTGATCATTTTTAGAGAGAGCTCAAAAAGAAATATTATGTCTATATTTCTTTTTATTTTCTTTTCAAAATTAGTTTAAAACTGTTTATTGTCTAATGGGAAGTAAGCATTATAAGGATATTAAATCTGCCATTTTATCCTATTATTTATTTTTATTAATATGTATTAGTTACACAGAACAGTTGGTTTCATTTTGGTATGTTTGAACATACATATTACATATTTCAATCATTTACTCCATTACCCTTTCCCCTTCTATCCTCACCATTCAACCCCCTTCCTCCTCTCTAATTCTCTTCTTTCTATTTTCATGTCATGTCCTTTTTGCAAATTAACAATTTTTTTCTGTATTACACATATGAGAGAAACATGAGATATTTGACTTTCTAAGTCTGACTGATTTCATATGGCTATCTTCAGTTTCATTTGTTTTCCTGCAAATGATATAATTTCCATCTTGTTTTACACACTTTCATTGTGCATATATACCATATTTTCTTTATCCATTCTTCATGGAAGACACTTAGGTTGTCTCCATAGTTTAGCTGTTATGACTTGCATTTCAATAAACACAGGTACACGGGTCTCTTTTAGAGTGTGCTGACTCATATACCAACATTCTGGATCAATTTGTAGCCCTATTTTTAGTTTCATGAGAAACCTTCAGACTGATTTGCAGAATGGTTATATTAATTTACATTCCCTCTAATACTGTACAAGAGTTCATTTTTATTCCCTCATCTTTACCACCAAAGCCATCAATATTGTTCTCAAATTACCTGCTGTGCATGAGAACCTCTTATCTAGAGAAAAGAAATCAGCAACCAACTGACTATTATTTTCTGATTTCCAGCTGTGTTCAAGACATATAAATAACTGCAAATGTTTTTCTTGAATTATGTTTGCTACTAGATAATTCTCAGCATTAGGTTTTAAAATATTAATTAATGAGTATATAGATTTAGTCACAGTAAAAATTATGACAAATCAATTTACTTAAATTTTTCTTGTAAAAATATATTTTTCTATAACTTTAAAGTTGTTCATTAAGTTCTATTTAGTAATTTTCTAAAGTCCAAAAAGCTGAGAAATAATTCCATAAATAATTTCTTGGAACATTTTTCTATGCATCAATAAAAATAACTCAGTGAACTTTCTATCCATCTAAGCCATCACATACACCTGCACCTCAGCAGTACTCTCATCTGCTTTGTGAGTGGGTCACACTTTGCACACATGCATGTCAGAGGCCGTTAGGAGCCAGATTATGCATCCCAGACAAAAATAATTCTTGACTTTGCTCAACAGTGCAAAACATGGCTTTAACAGCTTTTTCAGACCTGAAATTTCAGCCCTAGGAGAAAGAACGTCAGGCATAGACAGGTGCATTGACTTCTGTTAGGAGTCAGATTGGGGGCTCAGGAGAGCTTGGCAGATGCTGTACTCCTACTCCCTAATATGCATATAAGTCACCTGGCGGGCTTGTTAGAAATGTGTGTTCTGGTTCAGTTGTCAGAAAGAACTTGTGGGTCTGCATTCTCATGAGCTCGCATATAAATCCCAGGCTGCTGTCTATGGCCAACTCTAAAATTATTTTCTACTTAGTTCTTCATACAAGGCAAGCAGCTGTTGAAGTATCTGCAGCCTATTTGCTTATGTATTCTAAAAAT
The DNA here is from genome assembly GCF_012274545.1 of Fukomys damarensis. Lineage (NCBI taxonomy): Eukaryota > Metazoa > Chordata > Mammalia > Rodentia > Bathyergidae > Fukomys > Fukomys damarensis. The sequence goes on from NW_022900928.1 coordinate 53,790,532, forward strand.
GCAGAAATTCTTCACATATGTTATAACTGAGCATTTAAGAACTTGGAACCTTTTCTCAAAAAGAACCTAACTTGCTCCATTGCTTAGTACCTTTGAATATCAATTTCTGTGCTTTGAAGATTTATAGCATGAACTTTCCCCATAGTCTATCATGGAGAATTTATAGAGAACTAGATAGATTTTTTAAAGTACTTCTTATGTAAGGTTTATGATCTCAAAAATTTCAAACTTTTGGCATTCTTGCTAGGTTATTTAGAAGCAGACTCCCCCAAATCTTGACCAGTGTGGAAAACGAAAACCCCATCAGACTTACTTCAAATATAGAAAAAACAGTGACAAATTGACAGTGTATATTGAATTGTCTTCTGTCCACTTCCAGGATATTTTACCACTATAATAAGAGTTATTTTAAGAGTACAAAATTGATTTAGGGATGCTGGGAATGGACCTTTATGCAGAGACTTTGTTTTACATATCACCGAGTAAAGGACTTCAACCCAGGTTTTGGTATCAAGGAAGGAAAAGTCATGTAGAGAATCCATCTAATTATAGATGATTATGTGTCACTGAGGTAAAGAAAGTTATCTAAATTGGATGAGTAAACAAAAATCTTATTTTCACAAACCTGTGTTCATTTGATTATAATAAGAATTTAAAGAAAAATGCCATTTTGATGTAGTTCAAGAATTTCATTCATGTCAGTGGTAGATATCTGTATGTAGATGTGTGCATCTTGTAATATGTACATAAGTGAGTGTACAGACCGGGAACTAGATTTTCCAGCTATGTGTAACTAAGGGAAATGAATTTTTATCCTATCTGAATGAATATCTTCCAGGACTACCTACATTATAGAACCATTCACCACAAATAAACTCATAAGGTAAATCTGTCTGAGAAGAAAAGTTTTCACAAACTAACTTCTATCACTAGTGAGTGAGACGGGCTTCTATTTTCTTTTCAAAAGTTAATAACAAAAAATACTTATATATTTTTGAGATTCTAGAAGAAAAGAGCACCTCACATCTTTATTTTGATAGCTTCAAATATAGGAAAGAACACTGCTGCTCTTTGCCCCTCTGTAGCTCTGTCCCTATTATTCTGTCCATGGCTCCATAGACATTAGTTTCACCTCGAAATAGCATTGGCCACTGCCTTGTGGCAATTGGATAGGTAGTTAACCTCAAGAGAAAACTAAAATAACAATTATGGAACTTCATATTCATACTTTTAAGGGGAACTTAATGAATTAAAAGTCTTTTTTCTCTTGCATTTTACCCCCCCAACAACTTTAGGGTTATATTGAATTTAATTATATATTCAGTTGTTTTTACTTTTTTCTGACACAGGGTCTCACTATGGAGCTAAACTAGCCTTGAACCTTGGCTGGCTCCAAATTGGAGATTCTACTGATTCAACCTCCTGAGTCTTGAAATTGTATGTATGCACTTTTGTGCTTGCTTATTGTTTCATATAGATGATACATAGATAAACAGATAGATAAATAGATGGTAGACAAACAGGACAGAATTGTCATATTTATAAAAAGCTTCTCTTAAAAACCACATTTTCTTATAAATGTACCATGATAAAATGCAAAATATTACTAGTACCTTATCCATTCTCTAATTTTATGCTCTTGGTTGATTCTATATGAAGAAAGAAGTAAAAACTGCTTTTTCTGATTATCCCAAATCACTTGGATTTATATATTTTTCTGATATAAATTAGATTTTAAAGAGATATTATTCAAATGAGTCACCATAGTAATCTTCAGAAAAGAATGTTCCCCAAAACAATATAAGCAAATTATTATTTTCTTAATACACTATCACTATTTTATAGAAAACATTCCTAATAATTAATGGTCAGTGATTCCATAAAAATAATATATTTAAAGATTTGTTTTAATCATTTTATTTCCTTTTCAGACAGCTCTGTAACTTAGGGGGTAGAATTTTAGGTCTTTCGTCGTGAAAATCTGACTAAATTGATTCAAAATTCTACCCCATACCAAGACAATTTTAAGGCCTTAGCAAATACCAAAAAGGGATATAAATTTTGTTTATAAAATTATTAATGGTTCTAGTATTGTACTTTCTAACATAAAACAGGGAGATTTATTTTTATCAGGTGAAACAGTTGAGACTTTCTTATATAAAAATTTATACTTCAATAATTAGTGAAAAAGATGAGCTGAAATGTTTTCTCCATAAATGCCTTCATGTTTTTGACACCTAATATGTAAGCTTAGTAATACTGTTTTATTTAATGCTTAGAGATAGGAAAATATGTTTTATTTCAATAACCATCACATTCATTTTAAAGTAACTGAGTTCTTGAAAATATCTAGTTTATGTTCTAGTTGTGGAAAATATCTATATCAGTAAATAACCCATATCAAAGTGGTGTCAAAACTCTGTGAAAAGGGACAAACATAAGAAAGTCTTATTATAGGCAAATATCCATTAGGCTTTTGCACTATTGCAAGAAAAATGTAATTTTCTCTAACTCAAAAGAGAAAGATTATAGTAAATTCAACATTAAACTAATAAGATAAATGTACTTAATGAAAGCTATGCTGTCACATCTGGACTATAGTGAAAAAAATCATCGTCTACACATATTTTGTCAGAAAGGGAACTTCAGCAGGTTGGACTCCAAATTTCTTTTATCTAAGCCACAGATCAGTAAATTGGCTTTCATAAATTACAGAGTTAGCTACTCCAATGTGTTAGTCAAAATCTATGTTGGCATCTATTAAAGAACATTCTCTGTTACCCTAATACTTTCTGTAGCTCATATGCCTTTCATAGTATTTGACTCAAGCAGTTATCAATTCTACTATGTTGTGCTGCAATATATCTGTGATATAATTTAACTAGACTAGTTATAATTTAACTAGAACTTTAAAAAAACAATATATTTGACTCTATATTTTTAAAAATGAATATATTTATATTGCCACATGAATCAACTAAAATGCTCCTAAATTAACGTACCTTATATTCTGATTTAAATTGTAGAAAACATAAATCAGAAATGCACTGTAGTTCTTCACTGTCACTGGATTTAATTTCATCCTAGATTATATATAAAACAAAATCAGAAGTAGCACAAATGATATATAAAATCTATTTACTGAAATAATAGCAGAAAAATTTCCAAATACAGGAAATTTAAACATACAGACAAGGGAGGCACACCAAATTACCATGAGCAAAAGAGAATCAGTCTATTTCATAGTCAAAATCCCAGAAATCAAATATAGGGACAGAATCTTAAAAGCTGTTAGAGAAAAGCAACCAATTACATATAAAAGTAAATCCATTAGTAAAGAAAATTCATAAACAATGACAGGAACAATCAGCTACCTGATCTTTGACAAAGGGACCAAAACATATGGAAAAAAAGCCTCTTTAACAAATGGCACTAGGAAAATTGGTTGTCTACATGCAGAAGACAAAATCTAGACCCATATCTCTCACTATATATTAACTTGAAACCCAAATGCATCAAAGATCTAAGTATTAAAACAGAAACACAAGCTATTGCAAGATAAAATAGGAAAAGCTCTTGAAGACATAGACGTAGGCAAAGACTTTCAGAACCAAACCCCAACTGCATAAGAGTTAACACCAAGAATCAACAAATGTGATCATATCAGATTATAAAGCTTCTTCCCAGCAAGATAAATATCCAAAAGAGTAAAGAAACAACCTACACAACAGGAAAAATTTGCCATGAAAATAATTTACATTGTAGCACAGTATAGGATGTTTTATTTTTTTACATTTTTTGGTACCTAGGACTGATCTCGGGTCCCTGCACTTGTAAGGCAGGCGGCAGAACCACTGAGCTAAATCCCTGGCCCTATAACATTGTTAAATTGAATTTTTCTTAGAAAAATCTTTCTTAGAAAAGGAAAAGACTGGGTAAATTGTGCTTATAAAATTTTTTAAATACCCCATAAAATGAGAGATTATCACTTGACTGGGTGAAAATATCAAGTTACTTTATTATCAAATGATTGCTATTTTTTCTTCAGATAAAGTTATCATAGCTAAAGATTAAATATATTAAAATCAGAAAATATGAAAAATATGTGTAATAAAACACTGAGCTTTTAACATCTCAGTATATTATTACATGCTTTAAATGCATTATAAAGTGTATATAATGAGTACTTGATTGTCTATAGTATATAAAGTTTGTACATGATACAACTTTATTTTCACTTAAAATTATATACTTTTGGTGAAAACGTGTGTGTGTGTGTGTCTGTGTATCTTTATAATTTTTTTGTTTGGTTGCACTAGGACTGCTGAAATTCTTTGGAAATTTTTATGACTAACCTAATGACAATTCTCTATTCAATAAATTATATAGTAATACTCTTCTAAGGTGTGTGTGTGTGTGTGTGTGTGTGTGTGTGTGTGTATATATATAAAATGTATCATCTTCTTAATGCCTTGTCAAAATATTTTTAGTCTCTACATTAATTTGGTGTCTCTAAAATAGGTTATAGTGTAATGTGCCAAATACAGCAAATCCTACTTCCTTTCCCTGATAAATATTATTGTCTCCTAATCTTCCTTTAAAGTCAAAGTCTAAGACTTTTTCTCTGTAAGTCCACTCTCTGACCCAGAGGTCAGAAAATGAGACTAATATTTCTTTCCCTGTCATTCTTTATGCACCAAGTTTATGACTTCCACCTTGAGATGCCATTACCAGTGAAGCAGAGTTATTATACACCAAATTGAAATGAACCAAGAGATATATTTCTCACGGTGTTTCAAAATTTTTAATGCAGATGACGGCCCTGATAGAACTCCAAAAATCAAAGTTCAAAGTGAATATGAACCATGAAATGCTTCCATTCACACTATAAAGATCTACTACTGTCCTGCATTTGACATGGGGTTAATAATCTGAATCATAGGTCTTACTCAGTTGAGACACAGTTTGAATATCCATATATAATGCAGATCTGGATTTATTTGTGTTCAGACTTGTCTGTTTTGCAGCATCACGATGCAAACGAAATTCCTTGGTTGATTGATATAAATGTGAATAAGGCATACACGTGTTTCAGCACATCCTGACCTTGTTTTACCATGTTATGAAGTATGACAGCATATACAGCACACACACAAAAAAGTATAATCATAGCATACTGCTCAGCAGTTTCCACAAACTCATCGCTGAAGTAATCAAGACTCAGATAAAAGAAATGACAGATAGCACTCCAGCTTGGGATCATCTTGTTAGGGATTTCAGGAAAGTGACTACTGAAGCTTCTGTACCAAATTGTTGGGTCCTTCTCAAAAGGAATCTTGCAAACTATAAGCAAGACTCTACTTATACCCTCTGCCAGTTGCCATTAGCGAATACTGTGACATAATAAGAATTGCATAGCTTCTTGCTACCCCAGGCTCCTGACACAGAGCTCCCAAAATCTTTGTATTTTTCTAAACAGTATTGGCCACAGGAGCTTTGTTTGTTCTAATATTTATTCTTTGTGTCTGGTTCATGATACAGAGTGCATAAAGCTTTGCAATTTCCTTTTTTGTGGAAGTATCTTTGTGTTCATGAGACACATTTTGTTGGGCTACTGGATGACTTTTGTTTTCTGTGAAGAAAGACCAGAAAAACCAAGCCATAAAGAGAAACTTGGAATTTTCAGCCCCATCTCCCAAATTCAGGGCCAAATTCAGAAAGCCTGCAGGTTAAGTTAAAAATTCATTGTACCCATATGTGGAAGCCTCTGTAAAAATTCCTAACTATATGTCTAGAGAGCATGGGTGGGGGAAATGATGAACATATCCATGTGCCAAGAGAGTGGCAAATTTCAGATCTGTGAGATTCAAAGCTAAAATTTTTAAATGTGAGACCATTTAGACCTTTCGCCCTATGTGTGTTCATCTGTGTCCTTTGTAATGTCCTTTATAATGAGCTAGTAAATAAATGAAGGTTACGTTTAGATTATGAAATGTTATTGTTAATGATTGAGCATTACAAAAGGGATTATAAAAACCCATGATTTATAGCTCTTTGGGATAAATACAAGTGAAAATGTAAGATTCGTGATTGCCGTTTGAAGTGAGTGAGGAGGGCTCATAGGACTGACTGCTTAATCTATGAGATCTTCACTAATACCAGGTAGTCAGAATTGAATTGCAGGATAAAGAGTTGATATTTGGTGAGTCAGAGATTTATTTGATGTAAGGAAAACCTCTATGCATTTGGTGTCAAAAGTGATTTGCAGGTAAAAACAAATTCTTTTAAATGGTATGTCCCTCTCCTCAGTCTGTCAAATTTCACAGGAATGCCTACCATTGCAGAATTAAAATGGAATGCGGCTCCCAACACATTCAAACAACAGCTCTGCTTCCAGAAGGCGAGATATTGATTTTCAACAAATACAACTGACAATCTAAGAATCTTCTAAACCAAGAGGAATAAGCTTTCATCACTCAGACATGATTCAGTGTTGCAGCAACACTGATACAGAACCAAGAATTTGAAAGAAAAATATTGAGGTGCTTGATACTAATTACAGAGAATCAAAATTCTCATATCTCCTTTTTATTTCAGACCGTTTTTCTTTATGAATAAGGTTTCAAATAGTTCCCTGGAAACTTAAGTTACTACTACCAAATAAAAGTTGTGTTATACTGGGAAATTCATTTTTGTTACTGTGATATGACTACGATAGCAATTCTTGCACAACTAGATACAGTGATCCTAAAATGCTTGGTTGACTTCTTTGCACACAGTAAAAATTCATTCATTATCCTTACCTTTTGTTTAATTCCCTCAGATCCATTCTTCATTCATAAATAATGTAGCTAGGCATATTGTTAGAAGCCATGTGGCCTAAGGAAAAAAAAATATAAACACTGTTTGAGAAGTGCAGTCTGATTGAGTGGATGCTTACTGAGCCGCCAAGTGAAAGAAAATATACTGGAGCCACACACCAAAAATAAGTAGAACATGTGTTGGTGACTCAGCATCTAAACAGGAATCATAGTCTGTTCTTGCTGTTGTTGGTTTGCTTTATTGCTGTGGGAAAATTGGTGGGAGTTTGAACATTATACAAGTTGATCTGAAAGCAGAATATATGGTGTATATTTACACTCCCAGCTAACTATTAAAAAATATTGGAGTATTTCATTCATGGAATATCGCCATGAAGGATATGTCCTGGGACATCAGAATGTTTCAATATTACGTGGAAAAGTACTTATCTATTTAAATGACTCAAAAAATACTAGTTTTCTATAGGGTGATACAGGTCAAAGAAGAGAGGTGATAAGAATAATTTGAAAGAGCAAAGCGAAAGAGCTTAGAATCATAAACTTAGTCTAGGTCTTTTGTCAAACCTAACTTCAGCCTCAAAAATCATCACTATTTTTTTTCTGTAGGAATTTTTATACTGCATTCACTTCTAAGAAAAGGAAATAAAAGTTCTCACACAGATGGCTGACTCAGCAGGTGAGAGCTTCATCAATCCAAGCTCAGGACGTTGTGTCTCTTATGGGCTTATTATTTTCACAGGCAGAGACTACATATTTAACCCAGCTAATTATTTCATAAATACTTGAACAAATTCTTGAATTTTCTAGTTCTTATTGAAGCGAAAATTTAAAGAACATCCAAAATAATTTTGGATTGGAGTTTCAACTTTAAATTCAAACCAACATTTAAGTTATATTCATTATTACTTATTGCTTCGTTATTAATGCCACTGATCCAGCATGCTTTATATAAGGTTTCTGATTCTCTTCATTATGGATGTCAGTTTGACTTTTTCATTGAAACAGTGAAAAACTCATAAAGCACATAGTAATTACAATTTAATCAGTTTCTGCCCAGCATCTGATAACATTCCCCATGTAGTTATTTTATATCAGTAAAAGAAGAGCCTATTTCTTAGCTTTTCAGTCCCATCTGCTGCTACTTTGGAAACATGTGACCAAGCTCTGCCAATCATTCCCTCTCTCCTTAGACTATGAATTGAAATTTAGTAAATTTTGAGGCAAGAAAAATAGATACTAACAATAGGAGCAACATCACAGCTCCAGTATGGGATCAGCAGCAGCAGAAGCAGTTAATACATAGGCAGAATACAGTGTTTGGTGCTGAAGGAAATGAAGTGCAAACTGGCATTTTTGTTATTCAGAGGTGTAGCACCAGAATTGCCTCACAGAGCTGAAATTATATATGACAGTGGTCATCTGCTAACTGTTTTCCTGCTTGACTATTTTCCAGTGTGATTCTCCAGCCTCCCTAAATACTGTGTGATCATATTTATTAACTTCTACATAAATATATTGCTTAAATTAATGAGGTATTTTCTGGTACACCAAAAAAAAAAAAAAAACAAGCAAACAAGTAAGCAAAATCCCCCCAAACCTAATGCCTCCAAAGGTATAAGAATGATCACAGAACTTAAAGTAAATGCAGCAATCTGTGATTGATTTTCTGGTCAGGGTTGAAGTAAAAACAAAAATGAAAAACAAAACTATTATTTGGAGAAATAATTCTATTTGTAGTATTCAATAGTAAAATAAATCTTCCTCTATTCCCAAGTCCTAATAATCTGAATAGATGTTATAAGTTTTCATGAAGTTGAACCAGTTTTACTATTTGAATTAAGAATTTGGTGTAACAAAGCAGATGCAAATAAAGATATTTAAACTGCTTTAATATCAATGTGAACTTAATTATATAGAATGGTATCCTCTTCTCGCAAGAATATTATCAGTAGTGTTTTATCTTATGCTGCTTTTTACAAAAATGTTAACTAGTTTTGTGAACATTTCTCCACCTGTGTAACTGTGGAAGATGTTTTATGTAAGTAGAAATGGCTGAAGGAAAGAAGATATGCCTACGAGGCACCAAAATATTATATACTGGAATAAAGTTTAGAGGTAATAAAGTCCTTTGAGCTTACTACATAGAAAAACATAACAGTGTAGGAGCTGAGGAACAGAGAGTTCAAGATAAATCAAAATATTTAATAACTGAGAAAGAGCACAATTTAAATTTTATAGGTCTACGAACATCTGCTAATAATGAGGCTGCAGAACTACTCTATGAATTGCATTTATTGCTGACTTACAGATTTGGAGAAGTAATATGTACCCTAAATTTAATCTGATGTCCAGGAATATGCTGACAAACAACTATTGTCACACAGTGAAATGTGCTTTGGAGAAAGACATTGTACTCGAGGATCATTTTTTGTCAGTTGAAAAAAAAGAGAATTCATAGACAAAATATGCCATATCTTTAAAAGAAGTTTTACATTATGCTAACCTATTAAGGCTTTTCACAGTGAGCCAGATCAAGAAGTACTTGAAAATACTCACTTTTTAAAAAGTATTATTTATAAGGTAGGTAGCTGTATAATTAGCCCAAAGCACAAATAATACAAGAAAATGACAAATTTTACATGGTTCAGTTTTTATTGCAGCCAACTCATTTCTGTAATTTTACAAGGGTCCATGATTTACTGGCATTTGGCTTTATGCATACTTCAACCTTTTAAACTATCCTTTACCAGTGTACTCAGAATGCGCCTCAGAATAGCAGCATGAATGGCTAAGATCTACCTTATAGCACAAAATTTATCAAGATCACCAAAAAATATTAACTGGCATGAAATGCTGGGGCTTTTGTGATTTTTTTTTCCGTAGTTAACTGAAAATAGACCAAATAGTACCTCACACTGAAGAGTACTGAGATAACAGAAATTCCTTGATTTAAAGTTGAGGAAGAAATCCATGCATGTGGAGATTAAGCATATGTGGTATATTTTTCATGTTTGAAAAGATTTCTATCACTCTAGCTGTTTTCCTTGGCAAACAACCCCAAACTGATTTGAACAAGTTACTATGTATTCTTCCTCTTTTCATGTCTTTCAGTTTCATTACTTCTACTATTTTCTGTAGCATCTATTCATGGTGATAGTACGGTACTTAAAATATCAAGATGTGAAGGCTGGGGATGTAGCTCAGTGTTTCTGTCACCTGCCTCACAGTCACAGGATCTGAGTTCAATCCCCAGTACCAAAACAAACAAACAAACAAACAAATATATGTAATTGTGAAATCTTTTTCACAATGTGTATGTATATGTATATCAAAACATTGGGTTGTACACCTTAAATGTATACAAACATTTGCAAATTATGCTTCAATACAGCTGTGAATACATTTAACACAAAAATAAAAGCTTATCTAAAATATTTGGTATATAACTAAATATACTATATAATGTTACTATATATGTAGTAAATGTATTATGTATTTATATATATATATACATGTATATATATTCAGAAGAGTAATATATGTCTCCAAAGATCCTCACTTTTTAATTTTTTTCATTGTTTTTACTTTGTCTATTTCTTTTTCTTTTTCTTTTTTTTTTTTTTGGTACCAGGGATTGAACTTGGATCCTTGCGCTTGCAAGGCAGGCCACTGAACTGCTGGGCTAAATCCCTGGCCCTGTCTATTTCTTTTTTATCTGGATGTTGTAATTTATGAAATTTTGAGTTTCCCTTCTTTGGCAAAGATGTGAATGTCTTTCAGTTGTATATAGTATATACTATATAGCAATAGATAGGAATTGCTTTATTTATTTATTTCTTGCTTTTGAAAGGGAACTATGTAGAGATTAAATATGTTGGCTACCCCAAAGTAAAACAAAAATAATTGACAGACAAATAGGCCTGCAGTGGTGGGCATATATGGTGTCCTCCCTGACAAGAATACAGTCCCTCCTCCTAAACAGATAATGGTAATTCTTTACCAGGTGACTGTTAATGGAAACAGAGATCACATCTTAGAATGGAAGTTAAAATACCAAATGCTTGTGAAAGTATAATTGGAAGTGTTGGATTTGTCTGGACACTCATCAACTCTGGATTTGGAATTGAGAAATAAGAACAAATAAACCATTGGCAAGTATATATCAATATTGCAAGAGAAAAAACTTAAAATCAGAGACAGCAAAATGCAGTGCCTGATGCTGAACACATCTAGTGGATATAATATGCACAGGATGCTTTCTTCCGTGTTAACTGCAGCAGCCTCTGCTTTAGATTAATGTTGCAGATTTTTACTCTGACATGTCGTACTCATACGTCTTTCTTCCTATTATTTCTTTTGATTTTTTTTGAAATAAGGCATTACGTTGTATTTTAGGCTGGCCATGATCTGACTGTGTAGGCCACGTTGGCCTCAAATGTGTACCAGTTCCAACTGAACTTCCCAACAGCCGGAATTACAGGCATACATCACCATGTCTGTCATCTCCTAATTTTTTTTTTTTTAGAAATTTTCCTTTCCCCTACCCTTTCCACTTTCCCTACACCTTTAGCCCTTTTATTCCTATTTCACATTGTCACTTATACAATTAAGATCTTATGTACAATTACAGTTTTTACACTAGAGAAACTGTTTGGTATTTACACATGTGTGACTTACTTATTTCACTTGAGAGCATATCCTCAATATGTATCCATTTTCCTATGAATGAATCTAATTTATCATTCTTTATGGCTGAATAGTGTTCCATTTTATAGCAAAACCACATCTTTTTTATCCAGTCTCCAACTGATTGGCAAATGTGCTGTTTCCAAGTTTTAGCTATTACAAACTGTGCTGCTGTAAACATAGGTATGTATAAATAATTGTGATATGATGCTTTTAATTCTTTTAGAAAAATCCCAAGCAGAGGGATGGCTGGGTCAAATGGAACCTCTAATCCAAGTTCTTTGAGGTATCTTCATATTGATTTCTATAGTGGTGGACCAGTCTGCACTCCCACTGACAATGAAGAAGGGTTCCTTTCTCCCCACAACCCTGCCAACAATTGTTATTGGTTGATTTCCTGATAGCAGCCATTCTTTTGGGGGTGAGGTGGAATCTCAGTGTTGTTTTCATCTGCATCTCTCAAATGACCAGTGATGTGGAACATTTTTTCATATTCACTTGATATGTTTACTTCTTTGTCTGAGAAATGTCTGTTCATTTCAGATGCCCATGTGTGAATAGGATCTTTATATTTGGGGGTGCTGCTTGTTTTGAGTTCTTATATATTCTAGATAATAGTCCTTGGTCTGATGAGCAACTGGTAAACTTTTTTCCCACATTGTAGGTTGTCTGTTAGCTCTATTGGTGATTTCTATTACAGTTCAGAAGCTTTTTAACAAGATGAGATCCCAGTTGTTGATTCTTTGTGCTAGTTCCCATGCTAATGAGGATCTGTTCATAAAGTCTTTTCCTATGCCAATGACTTAGAGAATTGTGCCTAACTTATCTTTAAGTTTCTTTTCTAATATTTAGATCTTTAACCCACTTTGATTTTAGTATAGTGCAAGGGTCTAATTTTATGTTTTACCAATACCATTTATTAAAGGGGCCTCCAGTGAGGATGGTTGGCTCCTTTGTCAGAGATGAGGTAGCTGAGTACATATTGAGTTGTTTTTATATCTTCCAGTCTATCCCACTGATCCTTATGTCTGTTCTTTGATAGTACCATGCTGTTTTTATCACAGTGGCTTTGTAGTATATTTTCATATTGGGAATTGTTATATCTGCTGCCATGTGTCTTTGGCCTAGGATGGCTTTTGTTATTCTTGGTCTCTTATGGTTCCAAATGAATTTTTGGATTATTTTTTCTAGTTCTGTGAAATATACTGTTGGGATTTCAATCAGCAATGCATTGAATCTGTATAGCAGTTTTGGTAGTATGGCCATTTTCACTATGTTGATTCTTCCTACCTAGGAGCAGGGGTTATCTTTCCATTTTCTTATATCCTCTTCAATCTCTTTTTTCAGAGTGCTGTAATTTTCATGTAGAGTTCTTTTGCTTCTTTTGTTAGATTGATTCCTAGGTACTTCATTTTTTTGGATGCTATTGTGAAAGGAATTGTTTCCCTAATTCACTTTCAGTGAGTCTTTTATTTGTGTATAAGAAGGCTATTGATTTTTGAGTGTTGGTTTGTATCCAGCTACTCTGTTAGAAGTGTCAATTAAGTCTAGACATCTTTTGGGTCTGCAACGTACAGTATAATATTGTCAGCAAACAATGACAGTTTAATTTCTTTCTTGTCTAATTTCTGTGGCTAATGTTTCCAGAACTATATTGAAGAGGAGTGGTGACAATGGTCATCCATGTCTTGTTTCTGATTTTCATGTGAAGGTTTTCAGTTTTGAGCCATTTAATATGCCGTTGGCTGGTGGTGTTTCATAGATAGCCTTTATTAAGTTGAGATATAGACCATCTATTCTAATTTTTGCAGGGTTTTTAATCATGAATGGGTATTAAATTTTACCAAAAACCTTTTCTGCATCTATCAAGAGGATCATATGTTTTTTGTCCTTGACTATGTTAATAAACTATATTACATTTATTGACATATGTATGTTGAACCATCCTTGCATTCCTGGAATAGATCCGACATGGTCAGAGCATATGATCTTTTTGATAACCCCCTGTATTCTTTTTGCCAGTATCTTATTAAGGATTTTTGCATCTATATTCATTAAGGAGATTGGCCTATAATTCTCTTTTTTAGCTGGGTCTGTCCCTGGTTTGGGAATCAAAGTAATACTTGCTTCCAGGAATGAATTTGGAAGTATTGCTTCCCTTTCAATTTCATTGAAAAGTTTAAAGAGTAGTGAAAGTAGCTCTTCTCTAACTGTCTTGTAAAATTCAGCAGTGAATCCATCAGGCCCTGGGCTTTTCTCCATTGGTAAACTTTTAATTAAATTTTTAGTTTCATTGATTGTAATTGGTGTGTTTAGAATGTTTTTATCTTCTTTGTTCAACTTTGGTAAGTCATAAGTATCTAGAAATCTGTATGTTTCTTCTGTTTTTCATTTTATTAGAGTACAGGTTCTCAAAGCAGGTAATGTCAGTCCTCTGGATTTCTGTTGAATATGTTGTGACTTCACATTTTTCATTCCTAATTGCATGGATCTGAGCCTTTTCTTTCCTTTTTTTTTTTTTTTTTTGAGAAGTTTAGCTAATGGTTTATTGATTTTATTTATTCTTTCAAAAAAAACAACTCTTTGATTCATTGATTTTTTTTGTGTGTATGTTATTTTCTTAGTTTCCATTGCACTTATTTCTGCTCTAATCTTTATAATTTCCTCTAGTATGAGCTTTGGGTTTTTCTTGCTCTTCTTTTTCTAGGAGTCTAACATTCATCATTAGATTGTTTTTCTAGTGTGGGCATTCACTGCTGTAAATTTTCCTCATATAACTGCTTTCATTCTGTCCCAAAGGTTCCTGTATGTTGTATTGGTATTATCATTTATTTGTAAAAACTGTCTAATTTCTTATTTAATTTCCTCTGTGACTCATTGATTGTTCAGGAGGGCGTTGTTCAATTTCCATGTGTTTGTGAAGTTCCTACAGTTTCTAATGTTATTGATCTCCAGCTTGATTGCACTATGATCTGATAATATACAGGGGATGACTTTGATTCCTTTGCATTTATTCAAACCTGTTGTATGAGTTAGTATGTGGTCTGTCTTGGACAATGACCCATGTGCAATTGAAAAGAATGTATATTCTCATTTATGGGGTGAAACTCTCTATAGATGTCTATTAAGTCCCTATATTCAAAAGTTTGGTTCAGTTCTAGTATTTCTTTGTTGATTTTTTGCCTAGATGATCATTCTATTCATGGTAGTAGGGTATTTAAGTCCCTTGCTACAATTGTATTAGTGCTGTCATCTCCTAATTTTTAAGGCCTGGTTCTCTAGCCTTTGTAGAATTTATGTTTACTCCATATACTCAGATTTTTTTTTCTGTTTAAACATATGTGAGTCTTTGTCTATGGCTAACATCTAATAACAATATCTGATTCTGGGTCCAGCAAAGTTTGTTGAAAACTATATATAGAAAATAAATGTGTGTTATCAGGTAACTTCTTGAAATAGGAGCCCACATATCTGATCTGCACTTGTATGTATGTGCTAATCTTGAGGATAACATCCTCAGCAATCAAATAAGGCATGGATCAATTAGTAAAGACAAACCATATTTACCTGATATTTTGAGGTGAACTTATTGGACAGACAAGAAAACCAGCAGAGAAAACGAGGTAGAAATGACTAGAAATAGTAAGAAATTTCCATAGGGATAAAATGAAACATTTTCTACCAGAACCAGGTAATAAACTCACCCTGAAAAAGAGGGAAACCTGACAGGAACTATAGTTACAAAAAAACCCACATCTATATCCAAATCCTTACAACAAATGCAGTTGGTTAGAAGTAGCAGGGAAGAAATATTATGGCCTTCAAACCCTGAAGTTTCCTGTTTTATGTACTGCAACCACTGGCCAAAGAAGCCAAATGTAAGGTGTCTCTTTTTCTAATTAAGGAAGAGAATAGCAGGATGGTTCTTTTGTTACAATGATACATACCTCGAGTAATGGTCATTTTACTGTCCAAAATGAATCAATACAACTTAAGAAACACCCCTTTCTGATTAAATGAGCATATTTAAATTTTCTCCCCCAAAAACATACATATCATAAAAGTATCAGTATTACCTAATAAGGAAATTAAATATTTTTCTAAAAGCACATGAGAAATTTTGAAGGGTTTTGTAAGTGAACACATTATTCCTATGTAAATATATGTTTTTCCAAGAGAAATCACTCATAAAATGTCAGGATGAGGAGCCTTAAAAGTCCTCTCTTCAGTAAAACAGTGTTGTGGTGAAAATTTTGAAGTAAATGATCATTTGAAGTCTCTGAAATTTGTCCTCAGAGCTTAACAGCAATTTGAGAAACATTTTTAGAAGAAAATCTATTAAATTTTTCTAAGCACAATGATGAATTCTGGTATTACTGAGGTATCACTAACTTTCCACTCTGCCCTCATATCAGTGTGTTGGATTCTCCATACCATACAGAAAATAAAGTAGTACAAAAAAATGAGATGTTCATTCCTCAACTCCCAATGAGAAACCAAGGATTCCTCCTGAGGAAAAGTAAACTATCAGCATTTTTCATTTCCCACAAAAGTGTACAAAAAATTATTCTAGTCAGGCATATCTGAGAAATCTGGGGCACCCAGTTCCCTCTGGTAAAGCAGAACGTCTATGCCAATGCACCAGCCCAAGCATATCAGGCTGTCTTGCCCTTATCCTAGTTGTTCATATAGCAGAGGCAAGCCTAAACTACTAGGACTGCTGCTGCCTTTGCATTCCTGGTGCCACATGCATGGAATATGCTGTCACTACAAGAGCAGCAAAACTGTCTGCACTCCTCGTTTAGAACATTGGTTAAGAACTTAGAAATAGGGGAGAGGAGAGCCTTAAGTACAGTTAGCTCTGTAACACTCCATAAGAAGACTTTTGGGGGGCAGGGTGACAGCGCAAAGAGAATTTCAATCATGAGGATACTTCAAAACTCAATAAATATTTAAATACTGTAAAATTAATAGAAGACTGGTAGCACTATGAAATCAACAAAGAAAATTATAGACAAGCTAGAAGTTTAACGTAGGATACTAGGAAAAGGAGCAGCAAAGAAGTTTGGAGTTATAGCAAGATGCAAAGTGTGTCTCAAGCACTACCTGAAAAAGAAACCACACATTAATTTTACCAGAGAATGGACCAATTCATGCCTAATGCCTCATCAGTAACAGGAAAGTTACTTAACAAAAAACAAGATGTTATCCCATCTAGTGTGTCAGAAATAGATGCAGATCTTTAGAAATGTGTCGCGAAATTGGGGAAAGAAGCAGCAAAAGAGAACCCAGCTAAAGTTGCTGTCATCCCTGGCAAGTGAGAAGACAGAGTGACTATACACATACTCTAATTATAACTTCTAAGGAACATTGGAGACTAGATTTCACTAAAATAATCTTACCAAGTATTTAAGCAAAAAATCAACAACAACAAAAATCAAGAACACCTTGGAAGCAAGGGTTGACTTGCTACAACAGATACTGAAATTGTGCAACCAACACAAAACAATTATGATGACACAGTTATTCAATTTAGCAGAAAAAACTTAGAGCATATTACAAATACTTGCAAAACATGAAAGAAGACCCAATTAAAAGTATGATGTTGGTGTATGTCAAAAATACTAATAAAGAAAGGAATATAAATGGAAATGCTAGAGTTGAAAATAGAGGAATACAAAAATAGAAAAATATATTTCCCTTTCAGAACTCAGTAGTACATTTAGCTGGTAGAAGAAAGCATTTACAAAGTCAAAGATCCATCAAAATGTAAAATAAATATGAAGAGCAGAGAGAAAAAACAAGAAAATAAAATGTGGAACATCAGTATGCAACCGAACACATAGCTAATGAATTGTATTACCTAAGAGGAGAGGAAGAAATAAGTACAAATGAATACTCAAAGAAATAATGTCCAAAATGTCCTAACTTTGATGAGAGAGAGAGAGAGAATGAATGAGAGAATATTGAAATGACTTGGGGGGTGCATAGTTTTCATATATAAAGAAACCTAACAGTAACAATTTGCTTCTCTTTGAAAGCAGTGCAATCTACAGGGTAATGGATGAAATATTCAAAATATATAGAGAAAAATGAGTTCCAAATCTTTTATCCAGCAAATATATTTTCCAGAAATGATACATGAAAAAACTAAAGATTTTTTTTTTTTTTATCCTGGAAAATGTGTGTTACAATACCAAGGGAATTTCTTTAGATTGAGATCCACTCAGAAAGTAATATGAAGCTACACAAGAAAGAAAGAATGACTTAAAGATAAAAAGTATAGGAATATATAGAAGGTAGGAAATTACACTTTTTTTCTTGGTATCTGTTTTAAAGGGATTCGCACTCTACAAAATATATCCGTATGTATTGTTGGGCCTATAACAGTAATGTACTATATTTGAAAAGAAAACAAAATTTGTGAGATATATTAAAGAATACCAAATGGTGATATGAATTCACAGAAAAAAATGAAGACATTTAATAATGGTAAATAAAATGGCAAACTTTATAGATATACATTATTCATCTCTTTAAAAATTCACTTTGAAGTACTGATAAAACAGGAAGAATGTAAACAGACTATAGAAGACCTTAATAATAGTATAAATGAACTACCCCAATCATGTCTGTAGAATTTTCTCTCTATCAAAAACAAAAATTATTTTAAAATGCAGATGGAACATTCTCCAGGGTAGACTATACATTAGGCTAGAAAATAAAACCTAACAAATAAGAGTGGATTAAAATAAGTGTGTGTCTTAACCTCAAAGAAATGAAATAAAATTTATTACAGAAAAATTGCTTAATTTACAAAAGCAAGGTGTTTATTCTGGCTTAAAAATTATTGTGAGAGGTTGGGATTTAGCTCAGTGGTTCTGCTGCCTGCTTCACAAGCACAAGGACCTGGGTTTGATCCCTGGTCCCCAAAAAATTATTGTGAGAGTCAATAAAATTAAAAAATTTCTGAAAAAGTATAATAGAAATAGCCTTTTGTATATTTCGGTAAGGTAATGTCTTTCTACATAAGACACGAAAAACAAATGATAAAAGGGAAATTGTATTACATTAAAATTTTAAAGAATTGTGTGCAACAAATGATAGCATTAACAAAGTTAAAGTACAACAGAAAGAATGAGAAACTTACAATTTAAAAGTCATAGTTAAAGGAGTTACAGATATTACAGCTCAAGAAAAATAAAAGTAATTGCATTAAAATGTACAAAGGATCAGATATTTTTCCAGAGAAGTTTTACAAATAACCATTGTACATGTGAATATAATTAGAGAAATGAAAATCAAAATCACTATGACTTACCATTTCATGAAAGGATGGCTATAACAATACATAATAAAAAGTATACAATTTTTGAAGACCTCCTATTTTACCAGTTTGAATATACAATAGTATAGTCAACTTTCAAAACATTTTGCCATTTCCTCAAAATGTTAAGCTTACCATATGAAGCAGAAGGTATGCACTTAAATATACACCCAAGATAAATGAAAAAGAAAATCATGTCCATGCAAAATGTGCACACAAATGTTCATAAAAGTATTATTCACCATAGCCAAATAATAGAAAATATAATCCAAATATCCCATGTTTATCAGCATATGTGTTTAATACACACACACACACACACACACACACATAAAATTTGACCATAAAAAAGGAATAAAGTATTAGTATACACTAAAACATAGATGAATCTTT
Source organism: Fukomys damarensis (assembly GCF_012274545.1). Taxonomy (NCBI): domain Eukaryota; kingdom Metazoa; phylum Chordata; class Mammalia; order Rodentia; family Bathyergidae; genus Fukomys; species Fukomys damarensis. The sequence goes on from NW_022900928.1 coordinate 53,809,759, forward strand.
AAAATATTATGATCAGTGAAAGAGGCCTGTTAAGCAGGGCCTCATATCACATGATTCCATTCATATAAAATATCCATAAAGGCAAATTTATAGCTAGAACTTGTGTTAGTAGATGCCTAGGGTGGGAAAATTGAAAGTGAAATGGCAAATTATTGGGTGTGGAGCTTTTTGTTTCTGTTTTCTTGACCAGGGATAGAATTTGGGACCTTGAGCTTGTGAGGCAGGTGGCAGAACTACTGAGCTAAATTCCTAGCCCCAGGTATGCAGTTTTATAATGTTGACTAAAGTGATTTACAATTGTGTTGATGGCTATACAGCTTTATGAAAATTATTTAAAAATTGAATTATAAATTTTAAGTGGAGAATTATATGTAAATTATATCTCAATATTCTTTTAAACATGGAAGTGACTCAGCAGTTTGAGCAAGACATTTTCTTCCATCATTGCAGTAAAATACACTAAAAGAGATAAAATATAAATCAAGAACAGAAGGTCAACTCAGTTAAAACTTAGAAATTTTTCAAAAAGTGCTACCTTGAAAGGGCATATTAAAAAAAATACAAATGGTATACTTGTGCTTGGCAAATTAAAATGGCAGAAGTATATAAGTTTCAGAAGTTTCTTTCTAGTCTCCCCTAAAAAAGTAAGCATACATATCATTACAATTAGTTGAAAAGTAAATTTATGTTACTATTGAACTGATTAACTGCCTTAACCTGTATGTGTTTTCTTGGCCTATTTTAGTCTTTCTTTAACATTAAATTCTTTCCATTTCCATCAGAACACAGAAATACTTAGAAAACAACTATCATTAAAAATAGGGAGGAAATTTGATAGAGAATATATCTTTAGAGCTGTAAAATTGTAGTTAATACCAATAGGAGGGGACAGAAGGGTCTATATAGTAACAGTGAATAATAGATTTTGTTATTTCACATGATCCACATCCATTTAGAATAAGCAGATCAAAAAGCAACTCTTAAAGAGTTGTATAATTTCAGTCATATAATCACATGGATTAAATTTGTGTAGATGTGAAAATTGGAACTGAAATTTTGCTAATGAAATTGACATTCTGCTGAGAATTTAAATTGCACACACATTTCCAGACAGAGGAGTCAGAGGATATGTTACAGCCAAATGGACATCAATTTTCTATTAAAAACAAAAACATTTGCATTATCAAATTATTTTAAGGGTTACATTCATGGAAAACTAAAATAAGGCATAACAGAAGAATTGGGTGTCTAAGAAAGACTTTATTCATTTTAGTTACTTTTAAAGAAAACAATATAGTAATTCTGTTTTTTTTTTTTAAGAGGGTAACATTTTGTTCCCAAGGTGTTGATCTCTAAGTCTCTGTTAAAAAAACAAAAGCATAAACAAAAACAAAAAAACCCAAACAAACAAACAAATCTTTTAGCAGTATAGGAACTTGTGCACTACATTAGTTATTACAGTGCATGTTAATGGCATACATTTTATTATGTTTGTCTTCTGTTTCAATAAATTTAGTAATAATATAACTAAGAGTTATATTAATGTTTGTGTGGATTAGATATCACTTTGCTCACAACATCTGAGAATGTTCTACCCTCCCTCCAGATCTTTCAAAACTACTCCCACAAACCAGTTCCAAAAGCTTCTAAAGCATGTTGTCAGGTATAGTCACAGTAATGACCCCTTTCCCAGAACCATGTTTCTGTATTATTCACCTTTCCTGTTGCTAGGACAAAGCACGCACCTGACACCCTCAATTTAAAACAGGAGACTTTATTTGGCTCATCTCTTCAGGAGATTTAGTCCACAGTCAGGGCTCCATGGGAGAAGTATGTGTGTATGGAGTGAGGGATGTGAAATAAAGCTGCTTAATTCATTGTGGCTAAAAAGCAGAACGGGAACAGTGACAAAGAAGTAGGGTTAGTGACCATATATAAACTGCATACCACTGTTCTAGACCTCCTGAGACACACTGAACAACATATTTTTTTAATTCCCTGGATAGATTTGTAATTTATGTGTCCCCCCAAAACCTCATGAGCTCATAGGTGGGGCTTTGGGGAGATTATTAGATGACAATGCTCATCAGTGGATTAGTGAATTTGTTAGTTCATAGCTAAATGTGACGTTCTGAGGTGTAGCCTAATCAGAGGAGGTGGGTCCCTGGGAGTATGATCTGAAAGGGTTTATTTTCATTCCTCCTCTTTTGATCATTCTATTTTTCCTGCCACCATGCCATGACATTTTTCTTCTGCTGTGCGCCTCTGCCATGTCCTCCTGCCTTGGAGCCAGATAACTATAGACCAATCCGCTACAAACTGTAAGCCGAAATAAGCCTCACCTCCTTTAGCTTGTGAATGTTGGGTATTTTTGACCCAGCAGCAACAAAGTAACTAAGACAGATCCCAAACCAATCAAATTGATGATTAGTCTCGACCAACACAGTAGCATATGCTTTCTATATTAGTTCTTGCTTCTTTCGTGTTTGAGGCATTTCCCTCTGTATTAATTTGTGCTCTCTAGAGAAACAGATTTAATGTAAGATATACACAGTAAATATACAATGATTTATAAGGTGGGCTTATAATAGCCACCTGTATAGCCCAGTGTGGAGGAATGTGAAAGGGCTGTTGATGCACTAGAGATCTGAAGGTTCCGGAAAAGGTCGAAGGCCTGGAGGTCACTGATGTGTCCCTGCAGATCTTCATTAGGAGGCTGAAAGGTCTGCACTGGAAGGTTGTAGAGTCTGTTCTGGAAGCTGAGAGACAATATCCAAGGTGAAGTTGAAGATGCATTATTCCTAAGAAACAGAAGTGAACCTTCCTTCTTCATTTCCCTTTTATTCCACTTAGGTGACAGGCCTAATGATTGGTACTATTCACAGGCAGAGTCTTAACGTCTTCAGTAAATCCCTTCAGCCACACCCTGAACTATACTAATTCAATTTAGTTGGTCATATTTTACTCAAGTTAACATAACCAGGTAACTATCACACCTTCCAAAAATCTAGTTGTATTCTTATTTTAAAAGACATGGAAATTTATTTGTTTACAACATGATGAATGGGATAAAAATGTTGAATGTCAGGATGCATTATATTATAATGAAACCTAGTTAATTTTTTGGAATCTTATGAAAAAAAAATGTTTTGGGAAAATACATTATTCCAAACAAGAATTAGTTTGTTGGTCTTATGTGAAACATATTGGGCAATGATAATCTACTTCATTTTTTTTCCATTTGTGGTTGTTATATTATATCTATTCTGCATCTGGTATTGAAATTAGAGCCCTCTGACTCAAGCTATCTGAAGATTAAATCCACAATCTTGTGCTAGATTGGAGAAAAGTCCTGATGGTTAAAAAAAAATCTCAATACAAGAAACTAACAAGGAAGAAAAGCAGCCAAATTTCCTTTATCTTGTCCTGACTGCATGATAATTCCCTTCAGAGTTATCTGCTAACTCTAATTTCTAAATTTTCTAAGGTTCTGAAATGTGACACATTTTAGACTTCTATTCAGGCAGAACATTCAAGTGATATTACTTCTGATTTATCTTTCATCTTCCAAAATTATATGGGCAGTTTTTCTTCTCCATTATTCACATCACTCCTTTAATTTTATGTCATTTAAAGCCTTTAATAAATATATCAGGGTAAACTGCCACATTTAATATTGTTACATGGGGGTCAACCCACTTTCTGGTCCCCCTTGTCTCTCTTAAATAGAAGCTTTCTTTCCCTCAATAAATTTTTCCTACTCTTAATATCCATTGTTTCTAGAATTCATCCCTCGATTTTAGAGAAAACAAAATCACATTTTGGATACCTAGCAGAGTTTGGCAGTTAAATCTCTTCCATCTACCATTTTGGAGGTCTGCAACTGAGATTACTGGATGAAGATTAAGGGTTTCCTTTCATAGGTTCTAAGTTTTGGCTTTTGGTTTCATAGATCATATCTTGTTTCATAGGCTCTCATTTGTTTCATAGATTCTGGTTTTTGCTTCATAAATTCTAGCCTTTGTTTCAGGTTTTGTTTCAAAAGTGTCTTAATTTTAAGTTGTATGTTTTAAATGTTTGCAAATTTCTTGTTTTTCTGCATTGTGTTTTGTTAAATTTATGTTTTATTCTTATTTTGTATGTGTTGCATTTGGACTTAGTTGCTTCAAAATGCTGTAAAATGGGTTCTTAAGAAATCATCTCAGATAAAAACTGTTCAGGCTTTTATCTGTCCCTTACAGAATCATAAAGAAAATGGTGTTTACTCTGCCAGCCAGTAATTGCCTTTAGGGCAGCTGCCACTATGAAAGCAGAGGTCAGGTTTCTCCAGTTGTTCTCTGGTGAATCCCCACTCCCATTGATGACAATGACAGGTGAAACTGACCAGATAGACAATTGGTTTAGTTTCGGAGACAGATCACTAATTGCATGGAACTAGCAGGAAACTGAGGTGACATCTGAGGGGTTATGGCCAGGACTAATCTCTGGCAGACACCCAGAGGTCCCTCAGAAGAAACTAGCTCCTGACAGCCTATCTGGGTAATCAGCAGAAAATTTCCACATCTTGCCCTATCTGGGACTCCTCTGTAAGGTGAAAGGGGAAGACTGTCAGTGATCATCAGATATCCTCTGTCTCAGTGTGATCTCAAATGTTATTGTCACAATCCTTTCTTAAGACTCCATTAAGATCTGAGCTCTCAGTTTGGACTGCTTTCTTCACTACTACTAAGACAGACCTCTAGACAAATACAAAAAATAAATCTTTCATAGATTAAAAACTACCTGAACCTTCTCCCCCCTTGTAGGCATGGTCTTCATCATTTATGTGGTTTTCGGTGGGGGGCTGTTTCACCAGCTTTAGATTCATTTGGACTTTTTCTCTCTGCAAGTGAGTTATAAAGCCCCCTTAAACTTTTCTCCCACTTGTTGGGAGTTCATAGTCAGACCTTTCCACCTTCCAGAAAGTCAGACTAAGGCAATTTGTTAAGAACTCTTTTGCCTTAAACTAGGGAAAATAGCCATCAGTAACTTGCATTTGTTTTTTGCATGCTAACTAGAATATGGGGCTTTTTTGGTCAGCCTTTCTCTTCCTTCATGCAAGTGTATGAGTTGATAAAGTTGCCTTTACTAATATGGATTGTAGCTGCTAGGAAGTCCTGTGAGTTTCATTTACTTAGTAAATTAAAAAGAGAGAGAGAGAGAATGAAAAGAACAGCTAACCCATCTCTGGCCACTTCCTTGCACCTCTAGTCTGCCACCACTGGCACTGGATGAGGTAAAGTCTAAGGGACACCTTAGATTGGGCACAGAACAAGAGGGATAGATAGGGATACCTTGTTTCCCTTTGTTTCTTTTCAATTGGAAAGAAAAAATAACTGCCATAGGTAGACATCTGCAGCACAGCAGGTTGGAGCCTTGGCAGGTCTTCTTCCCTCACTACATGGAATTCATACTTAGCGCCAAAGAGTGTCACCTGATCTCTTCTACATGGAAACCTGGCCTGAGCAGACCCCCGCCCCTGGAGATAATTAAAATTACCTTTAACCGTTTGTCCTCTTAGAGGAAACAAGTACATGTGACTGTCAAACAACTGGTTATAAAAGCAACCAGGAGATACTGGTGTAGCTTGGTATTCCAGTCAGATAAACTGTGAATTTAGGGCCCATCTTAAAACTGTATAGAAAGTATAGAAGGTTTTGATTCCTTTTGATTCTTCTTATAAGATATTTCTGTTAATTGATCTACAAAATTCTAACTCGTTTTTTTTATAATTATAAACCTAAAAATTATAAAAGTTACTATACTTTAACTTGGCCAGATACATGCATACACTCTGGTTTATAAACAAGTTGGCTTATGTGTGTGTCTGTCTATCTGTTCAATTTGTTACAATATGTACAGCTGTTTTTGTTTTTCTTTTGGCATTTTGGATTTAAGATGTTTGCCTATAACTCAGGTTGGCTTATAGATAAATGTCACTAAAGACATGCTTAACCTAGGTTGTCAGATGATCCAAATGTCAATTGGTTTTACAAATACAGTACATATTGTTGTCTATATATAATAACAGGAATATTTCATTTGTCAAAAATAATGTGTTAAATGTTATGATCTGGCTCTCATAGGTCATCTAAAAATTTGTTAAGATAATTAAAAAAAGACTCTTGGGCTTAATAAAACTGCTGGACAAGACTCCCCTTGATAAATAAAAGAAGGGCTGCATGGAAAAAATTATTCCAGCCTTTGTTCACAAAGCAAACCCCAATAATTTCCATATCCTTGTGGGAAATAGAGTGTAAACATATTATTTTGATATGTACACATTGGCCATAGTCAAACAACTAAATTTTCTATGAGAAAACAATAAGGTTTTATTTATTTATTTATTTATTTATTAATTTTTGAGAAAGGGTCTCACTATGTAGTTCAGACTGCCCTGGAACTCACTGTGTAGCCCAGTCTGGTCTCTAGCTGGCAGTGATCCTCCTGCCTCAGCCTCCCAAGTGCTGGAATTACAGGCATTTGGGTGGGGGGTTGAGAAGGTTTTATTTGAAATAATCTTGGTGCAAAACAAAATGAAAGGACAAAGGGTTTCATGTAACTGATACTCATTGTTATTTCATGGTGTATACATTCATGACTTCTGGGTGTACAAATCTTCTAGGAAATTTATGGTAATAATCTTTTTGACTTGGGCATCTATCTGCCTTTTCTCATACTCCAGCTACTTCTGAAGAGATACCTGTCAAGCCAGCATGAGATAACCAGTCAAACAATATTTTTCTTAAAACTTATGTAATGCATTTTATATGTGTCACAACACTTAGGGATGCTCAGTTGCCAAACAGTTGAAACAATGCCACACATTAAAATTAGAGATTAGACATTATGAGCTACTAAGGTACATTTATAAGCCAATATATATGTTCTCTTATAGATGGCATCCTACTAAAGAATAACAAGTAAGACTTTTCTTTATGTCATTTAAAGTTTTGTGATCACATGGAGGTGTTTGACTGAAAGAGTATTCCATACTAAGATGAACAAGTAAGTGTTACAAAGAAAGTGTTATCATGGTTGTCATGATAAAATATTATGTGTGGCTCTTGACCTTAAGTTTCTCTATAATATGTAACTGTTTTCTGTTTACACTCTTCAGGGATTCAACTACTAGAACAACCATGGTTGATAAGAAATGACAGCCCCTCTAACTGTGCTTTATACTTCCAGACAAAATCATAACAGTTAAGCTCACTGCTCCTACTGTACTACTAATGTCACTGATCTTCTCTTTTGGGTGTTCAACACATAAAGTTTGGAGACCAAAACTAGAAAGGTAACTGGGTTATGATGACAGCCAATATTTTGCCCCTGGCCCCTCAAGGTCTACAAGATCCAGGACACAAAGGAATCCTTCCTACAGCTTCTTATCTCTTCCTTAAGTCATTCAACCTCCTGAGTAGGGAGATTACTGGGTACCAGAGGGCAAATATACTGTGTGCCAAAGGAGGGTTATCATGTGGGAAAAGTCTCCCATGCTTTCACTGAAATCAACATGGTCAAGCAAGGCTGTGACCTGTCCTGACAGCTGACACTGACAGAGGAGCTGAGAGGCTCTATGCATAGTTCCAAAATAATGCCTGAAGAGAATTAACTGACCTTGATAGATAGCAAGAAGTTCATCTTGATTGACATAGGTCTCACTTTACTTGGTCTTAAACACCCAAACGAGAAGAATAAACAAAAGAGGTATAAAATAATGCCATAGTAATAAAGCTAGATTTAAAAGGGGGCTCCAGCTACTGACCTCTTCTGGCAGTTTCCAGCTCTACCAGTAGCTGACCATGGTTATTGATCATTAGGAAAAACTATGGTAAAATCTATAAGAGGTCAGCTAGAGTTTTATATTTCTTAGCAAAGTGTGTTCTTCAAATTGTCTGCTGTCTTACAGCTAAAACTAGAGAGACTTATGACAAAGTATGAGACTTACAGATACCCTCTATCAATGAAAGAATCTAAGACCAGCAGGTTTAATCACTATTTCAACTTCTAAGTGTGACTTTCTCCCCAACCTGCCCTCTAATTCTAGTGCGCTCATGCTTAGATTATGCATACTCAATTTTCTTTAAAATTTTGTTTATTCTTGCCTAGAGGCTGCCAAATTCCAAGACTTAAAAGCTATGCAACTACCAAAATGGTAATGTCAGTTGCCTACCAAAGGCCTTTAGATAGACCCTCTGTAGAGTAACTAAATGCTGATCACACTATGAGCTTCTTCAGCTGGAAGTAGCCAGAGTTGTCACACAAGTTAGTGGTACTTCTTCAGAGGGGGGAATATTACAGATAGGTAAGATAATTACATATCTTGTAGGCAGTTAGACAGGGCCGCTCTCAAATAGCCAGCGTTCAAGGAGTAAAGACAGCAAGGAGCCAACACAGAGGACAGTAAAGACTTTCGCTGTGTCTAAAATTGTAAAGTGAGCAAAACTACTATACCCTGTATTTCCCCTGGGGATAACAGTGATTGATATTCTCAATAGCTGTCAATCACCTTGGTGAGGGGCCAAGGTCTTAAGCCAGCCTTTCTAGGAACTACCCCTGACCACAACCCTTATTGAATATCCTTGTACCTTGCTATGTGACTTGCTCCCTATTTGATCCCCATTTAATCAAAATTGCCTGGGTGACTGTACTTGTAATCTTATTGGTTAGTCAGAGGTTTTCCCTACCCCATGTCCACCTTGTTATTTTCCATTAGGTATTATTGTTTTGTCCCATTTTGTACTTGCTTCACCACATGGCTTGGCTGTATAAAATATCTTTGAGAAGTGGGGTGAGTGGGCAACCCAATTTCTGGTCCCCCTTCTGTCTCTCAGGTGCTTTCTTTCCCACAATAAATTTTTCCTACTCTTAAAAAATAAACAAACAACTAAATAAGTATTGCAACATGAACCCTCTATTTTTCCTTACACAAAGTAGTGATAGGACAAGTATTTTCCTGCTTGACAAAACATGTCATTCTTACTCTCGTTGCCTATCCTCCCTTAGTAAGAAAAAAAGAATCAATATAGGAGTTGCAAGAAACAAGACCCTTTATGGTAAACCCAAGCAAAAGTGTTTTTCCTGGACATGGATGTCTAATTCAACAGAATTCTACATTAAAGTTTAAGCCTGAAGTTACAGATAATAATTGAAGCTTCCATTTTCATTGTCCTATAGGTATATGTTTTCTATTAAATATTTCAGAGATTGATAAATTAGTTGACAAAATATTTGTTGATAGTATTGTCGAGCAATCTGAGTTTCTTGTTAAAATACTGTAACTTCTGTAGGCAGTTATATGTATATACATGTACATGTATGAGAATGTATGAGTACATGTAAATATATCATGAATATGTATATTTGCTACACTGATGTGATTTTCAAAATGTAAATTTAAAAAGGGCTATCATCCCAAATATTAATGGTACTTATCTGAATTGTAAGTATTTGAATATACTCTTTGTGCTTTCCAAGTTATCTGAAAAATATATTTATGCTGCTTAAAAAGGGGAAAATGTTACGTTATAATTCAGGTACTCCACTTTTACTGACTATAGCTATTCACTATTTTCTAAGATATTAAATAATGTTTGTGAGAGAAGCTTGAAATGAGAGCAGGTTCCTGAAATGTTGTCAGATCAGTTATTAAGTTATAACCAGACATTTGGAAAACACTGTTAAAATAAAAATGTACGAAGTCTGAATTTGCCTTAGACATCTCTTTTAAGCTTTGTGTAAACTTTAGTGGCAATGTTAACTCCTAGTATTGGTGACCATATTGCCCTGACCTCATGAAGCCAACAGGGATTTACTTGCTTCAGTTTTTAATTCAAAAGAAACTTTTTGTTTCTAAGCCTGTGGTATAGATTTTCCCAATATGTCTCACCAGCCTGGGCAAGAAAATGAAGACTCACAGGGATGTCATGTACACTGTTCAGTACACTTGCTCTGTCAAATTGTTTTTTAATATTCTGCTCAACCCAGAAATGAGTTTAACAGTTTTCTATAGTACAGTAATTTCCAGAATGCACGTGTGAAGTCACTGAGACGTTGTGTTCCTCATCAGATTTTAAGGAATTGTATTAATCTTTTCATTGTCTCTCTTCATGTATAGCAGTATGAGTGATTGCTTGGCATATGCTAGAGTTCCACATTGTACTAAACAGATGGAGACCATTCAAGCAGAAGCTGGGTTGGACAGAGATGTAATCCACAATTTTGTGTGTCTGAGAAGAAAGAATTGGGAGGTATTCCTTTGCTTCCTTTTCTGACATTTGAATTTTGAATTAAGAGAAGAAAAATTATCTTGGATTAATTGCTGTCATTTCTATTGATTTGGGTCCTACTGAATGTAAACACATTAGCAATTAATAGCAAGAGGTAGCACAACCTTCTAAATGAGTCAGTTAATTTTGGACATAAAATATATTCAAACATTTTATTGTCTTATTTCAGAAATAGAAAATTATTACTGTAGTTGTAACCTTATATCATTTCCTCTTAATTTACTTAACCTCTTGTTCATTAATTTATTTTGGTAAATATTTATAACATATTATACTATATACTAATCTAAGGACAAGACAATGAGAAAGTATAGAGTTATCTTCATGTCACTTACATTCTATTGCATAGAAAATAAAACTAGAGATAAAATTTAAACATATTCAGGTGGCAAGATGTCTTAGTTACTTTTCTTGTTGCTGAGACAAAATATGTGACACCCAAAGTGAAGGGAGAAGAGGTTTGTTTAGCTCACAGTTTGTAGAAGTTTCAGTTTATCACAGGCTGGCTTCCAGGCAGGGTGGTATGGTGTGTAGGTTTCACAGAGGAGAAACCATTTATGCCAGACAGAAAGTAGCAGTGCAAGCAAGGAACACCACAGCTCTTATATTTGACCCAGGATACTTAGTGTAGGTAGTGCTTGCACCCTTAATCCTAGTATCTTTGAGCCTAACTTTGTACCAGGTATCAATCCCAGCATCACATACTCTATATCCAGCCACCTGTGACTCAAGCCGCACTTATGACTGATGAGGTTTTGGGTAGAAACCTAGACAAGCCATAACACAAGTACTATGAAGTAAATTTATACAGGCTGAGGCAAGATGCTTCTCATGCAACAAGGGCTCTATTGTTTTATATCATAAAATTACAGAAGATATCCCCAGTAAAGTGACGTTTGGAAGTGAGATCTCTGCATAACTGAGGAAAAAATAAGTGTGTAAAATTGCTGAGGTAGACCATGCAGGTCTACATGAGAAACAGGAAGTGCCAATGCTATTTATGTAGATAAAAAATTCTGGAGATAGTAAAAAAGTAGAAAAGAAGCTAGGTACTATATGGAATTGTAGGGCCTTTGAGGCATTTATAAGAACATTCTGTGAAAAAGGAAAACCCAAAGACTAGTTAAAGCAGAGAAAAGATATGACTTACATTTCAGAAAGGTTCACCTCATCTCTGTAGTGAGACAAAGGTTGATTAACACCTTATCAAAGAGCACTGTGGCAGTTGAGATGAGAGATAATAATGGCCTAGGTAAGACTGTGGTAGAGAATTATGGCAAGAATTTATATTCTGGATATAAATTTCAAAAACTATTAATACCCCTGGTGATTTATTGACTGTGGGGTAAAAGCTGCAAAAACAAATTTTAAAAGCATATTCCTTAAAATCACAATACAGGCTGATACTTCTAGAATGATGGAATACCGGTCTCTGAAAATTCTTCCTTATATAGAGGCAATGAGAATACAGACAAAAATTGTCAGGATAAAATTTTTGTGATGCTAGCGATTAACTAAAAGATTTAGAGCAATCCAAGAAGCATTTATTTGAGAACAATGACTACATATTGGTTTCAAAAACAAAATGTAAGTTTTGAAGTATATAAATTTCCTATTCCCATCTCAATGTCCAATTCCATGGTAGAGCAGTCTATGGTCATGGTGAAAAAAAACATGCTGCTTACTATGTGAGGTAGCATACGGCTTAAACTCCATCAAATCCCCATTCCCAGAGAACTGCCAAGAATTGACTTTTTGGTGATACCTTGGAAGAAGTAAATGCAAGCAGGAATGATTCCTGGCTTAACATTCATATGTAGCAAGTCATGCTCATCTCAACTACCACAGTGCTCTTTGGGTCCTTGAATTTTAAAAATGCCTACAGAAGGTGAATCTTCCTTACCTTCTAAGATAAATACAAAAAAAATTCTAATTGAGATCTGTTGCCTTCTTTTAAGCAATCATTCCTATCCCTTTCATCTTCCTTTTTGAGCCTCTTGATGCAGTTGAATTTTTCTGAGAGCTGATAATGCCTCTGACATATAACCCTAATTCTGGATAGGAGAGGCAAACTCATCCACATACATTAATTCCTAAGCAGTAGTAAGCTACAGTTGAATTTACTCCCAAGAAGAATTCTTGCAGCTTAATTTTGTTAATAATATTTTTTAAAGGAAATAAGCCATTCTTTTGAAAATCAGTTTATGTGAATGTGACCAGATCAAACTTCTTTGGTAATGCAATAGATGTGTTTTTCTTATTTGTACTTTGAAGTAAAAAAAAAAAAAAAAAAAAGAGGCAGACTTATTTTTTATTTTAATTCTAATTTCCATGTATGTATGTATGTATGTATGTGTGCATGTATGTATGTATGTATGTATATATGTAGTGCTGGAGATTGAACCCTGGATCTTGCAAGTACTAGGCAAGTGCTCTGCCATTGAGCTACAGCACTAGGACTAGAGACACTTTTAAATAACTGCTCTACCCATCCAAACACAGTAGAATAAACTGAGAAAGCCCATGCAATCCAAGAACTGAGTAGGAAGTCTACATTTCAGATCTCATTAGAAATGTTCTCATATCCCCCACAAAGGTATCTCAGAAAGTTAAGTAAGGAGCTGGAACTTACCTCTTGGAAACAGATTATTTCTTTCTGGCACAGTGCAGTACATACAAGCAGACTGGATTTCCACCCCTGCCCAGCAGTAATGAGGTGTTACTTCTCCCTGGTGTGGTGATAGGAAAGATATAGTGGAGAGTTAGGACTTCAGCCACCACCAAGTCCTAATGAGGCCACTTATCCAAGTAGAGAAATTAAGTAGGGAGCAGTAATGATACCAGCTCAATCTGAGGATGAATCCATGAAGGCACAGCTAATCATGGAACTCCTGTCCCTGTCCAGCAACACGGGGCCTGCAAGTGTCAACTATGGCTATGTGAAAACTGGCCTTCTGTTCACACCTCTGCCTCTCTGGTGTACTGTAGTCAAACTCAGGGAGGAATATTCTCAACCAAGTGGTACTATTTTTATGATCCGGGATCACATTGATTCAGAAAAGAATATATATAGGTGGCTAAATCAAAATCAAGTTTGAATTTTTTAGACACCTTTTCATCCTGGTAGTCACTCCGAGACGTATCAGTTGGGCTTTCTTGGTGTAGGAAACAAAAGGAAGAAGAATCATGCCTAGGACAGCCCATAAGTCCCACTTTTCTAACATAGACCTATCTAACCACTCACCATCTTCATTGATAAACCTTGTTACGAACAGCCATTATATTGTGCCCAAATCCTTTATAAAATGTAAATTGAGAAGGTAGAGTCAGAAGTGCTTTGCAGTTGATATTTTAGAAGTCCATTCTATTTCATCATTATATTAGCAACCTCAGGATAATAATTTGATATCAAGAATCCATCAAATATGTGACAACCCATTGTTGAGAGGCCACTGAAACAAGGGGTAGTATGTTCAGGTTGCTTAGTATCTGAAAAGCTGAAAATATGAGTTTTATTTTAGGGCAATATGATAGATACAAAGTTAGTTGGTTAGCCTGGAATAGCAGCAAAGCACCAGTGGAAAACTAGAGAGATGGCCAAATATTGCACATATCCTTTAATATGAATACTGACCTAATGATCCAAAGTTGTGTCCCGTCATCAATAGTGATTTATTTTCACATTTTATGGAACCAAAGAGAAGAAACTTCCACATGTCAGTCTGCAATCTTCCAAGTGGTTGTCCATATGGCTAGTCAACAAGCCCAAAATGTGTAACATGTTATACCTGGTCCTAGAATATTGCCTAAAAGGGAGATGACTTTCACATAGCTCATTATATTCACAGGCCATTTCCACAGGGGCTCTTCCAGAACCACCATAGCTGGTCCCATGTCAGCTCCTTTGGGTTCTCTTGGATTACCCCATAATTCTTGGCATTCTTCTGTGGCTTTGGGCACTTTGTACACATACTCAACTTAAAGCTTGGGGTAGCGCTCTGCATCTCTGCATAGGTCTCTTTCCTCATTGAACTTGAAACTTTTTCCTCACCTCAGTGACACTACTCAGCTCTACTTAGATCCTGAAGTCTCATATATTCAGATCTGTCTCATATAAGTTAGCCAAAGAACTTGTAGGACCTATCTACTTTATTCCTCTTCTCAGTGACCAATGTCCCGTGCAACTTCTTGTCCTGTGTCTGAAATAAACAATTAATATATTTTATCCAGGTTTCCAATCTTTCTAGATGGGGAGGGGGTATAAACCTAACTCTTTTATTCTATCATGGCTCAAAACAGAAATTCTTTATTTTTTTAATTAGTACATGTTTGCAGTATATACTATTTACTTTCCTTGTGTGGAGTTTGTACATGTGCACAACATTTATGAATGTCTTTTTCATCCCCTTCCTTGACCCTCTCCCCTCCATCTCATGGTTTCCTTCCCATATCTTTGAAAAAGATCTCCTTATTTCCTATTATCCACCTTTTATTTTGCTCTTTATGTATAATTCTTGGGAATTGGCAGTAATAATTGGGCTTTTCCTTAGAAGATCCTCACCCTAAGAGAAAAATAAGGGTCAGGGTAGTTAGAGATTTAAAAAAAAAAAAAGACAGACCACACAATATATTCAGAAATAAAAATCATCCAAGGACTTACTTTATTCTTTATCTTATTTTTAATGAGGATCTTAACCATCACAAGAGAATATAAGCTATGGAATTAATTTTTAAAACTATATACAAAAAAGGAAAGTGCAAGCTTTCTCAGGAGGAGCAGAACCTCTCCAGTGACATTGTATGGCGCTCCTGCAATTATTCACTTATCGACTTCCTCTCCATCCTGCTTTGTGCACATTTTCCTTGGCAAGCATATATTTTTGCAATAAGGCTGATGAAGCAGGGAGCAGTGTCAGCATCACAGCACTGGTCTGATAGGCCACAGTTTGAAGATAAATGACTAGAGAATATATTCAATTTATTCACTGGATTTTCTGATAAACTTCCAGCCAAGATCTTTCACAGAGAAAAGCAAGTCCATAACAGACATTAGTAGCTCAGTTGCCCTCTCTACCCTACTATCTCCTCTTCTCTCAACATATATAAGCATTACAGTTTATAAGGAGAATGTAATGCTCATGTACTCAGAGGCAGGAGATTTGGAAGAAAATCGGACCATTGTGGAGCTATAGCTGGCTTGCTGTTAGGAAAAGAGGCCTGGTCAGAGGAGGTGGGTCGCTGTGGCGAGTGACATGGAAGGGTGTATGGGTCTCCCTCCCTTCTCTGCCCCCTGACCACCATGGTGTGAGCAGTTCTTCTCCACCATAGGTCTTTCTACCATGTTATTTCCTATTTGGAGCCTGCTGACCATAGACTGAAATCTCTAAAACTGTGATTGAAAATAATCCTTTCCCCTCTTAAGTTGTCAATGTACAGTACTATGTTTTAGCAAAGAGAAAGTGACTAAAACAGTATATTTAAAAATAACCATGTGTGTTTAAATGCTGATCTTTGCTCTTTCTGGCTTTTAAAGTTTTATCTATTCAACATATCTTCTTTTTTATTTGAGCCCTGTTCCCAAACATAAGCCCTAAAACATGTTTTGCTGTGCATTCAGATAGTGAGACACTATGGCCAGTTTTTGTTTACTTATATATTCTATAAATTTTGCTCATCTTTGATGGATCACCTGTCCTCACCACTACAATGAAACTTTATGAGGTACTATTTTCTTTTTAAAGTGTTTGAGATGGTAAAAGAGAAACAAAAGCTAATTAGTTGCAATTAAAGACCCTATAACAGGCCCTGTATTCTGGATTCAATGCTAATGTTACTACTTTGAATTAATAAACGAATAAATTCAGACACAGAAATGCTAAAGCATGTGTTTAGATTACTTTTCATTCCCAAAGCTCATAAGCATTTCCTGTATATTCTTCTCTTTTGTAAATTTATTTTGTAAAATCCACCAAAGATTATAGTGTTGGTCTTTTATGTATTTTTAATTATTAGTAGCATAAAAATTGACTATTGTTATACAGTACTTATAAGTAATACAAAAATATAAAAAATATTTATAAACTATTTTTTCATGAAAATACTACCTTCTTGCTATAGGTAATCAATGTCGGGTTTTATATTATATGCAAATATACACAAATAATTTGGTCCTTTTTTTCATACATCATATGCATTTTAGTTTGCAATTTTCTTGCTTCATACTTAAAATTAAATCTTCAATTTTTTGCCTTAATCATACTATGCTATATTTTTAAATTGCTGTACAGTATCACATATGCTGAAGCTTACATTTTCAAATATCTTCTATATTATAGGTAATATTGCCACCCATATCAACATAGATGTATTTTACATGTGTTAATATATATTACTCATTTTTCTTTTTATCTTTCAGTTTAAGATACTGTACTTTATTTATCAAATGTATCATTCAGCAGTTCTGCCAGGCTTACCTCAATCTTGCTAAAGATTTTAAAAGATCCCCTCATTGTTTCAGGAGTATTGTGCTGACTGACATTGCCAACTAGACATAAAATCCCTGATTCATTACCATCTAGCTTTTAAGAATATTGGGCTTTCCAATGTGAAGATTGCCAGAGCAGGTACATAGAATTATAGAAATAAGAGACTGAAATGACCTATTGGATCAACTGTTCTCTACAGCTGCCAGCACAAGATTTTTCTATATGTGTGTGTGTACACCTGTGTGTGCATATGTATGTGTTATTAATGAGATCACATGGGATATATATATATGCTTTTAAGAATATTGGGCTTTCCAATGTGAAGATTGCCAGAGCAGGTACATAGAATTATAGAAATAAGAGACTGAAATGACCTATTGGATCAACTGTTCTCTACAGCTGCCAGCACAAGATTTTTCTATATGTGTGTGTGTACACCTGTGTGTGCATATGTATGTGTTATTAATGAGATCACATGGGATATATATATATATA
>NW_022900928.1:53827099-53835730 GCF_012274545.1 Fukomys damarensis
TATATATATATATATATATACATTTTTTAAGAATCTACTTGAAAAAGAAAAGGGAAAAAAGAAGTCTTCAATGAGGACAGCAATTTATCCAAATGAATGATGCAGTCATGTAAAAAATGGAGACAATCTTATTATAATCCTGAGTAGATTGGCTCTAGCAATGTTATTTTGTATAATTAAAGTGTTCCAAATCAGTAGGACCTCTACTATACAGTACTTTCAGGACACTATTTCATTATTTACGTCTGATTACCAACAAAGAGAAATTCCATCGCCAAAATATTATTATCCTACAATCATAACTGTAGAAGGTTTGATAGCTAAGGGAAAGACATATTCTGATTTACAAATAATGACTTAAGAACAGTTCTATCAATATTGAGATGTGATCCTCCCTACACAAATATAAAATTTAGTAATACGTAGATTTGTAGAAATTAAATTATGTGACAAATATACATTTCCTACCGGTGCACTTAGCACACATTTTAGCAAGTATTTCTTTATTGCCACAAATATTATAGGAAATGTGAAAACCTCATTCTATTGTCTGTTCTGTGTGTTGAATCTATCATCTCTCCTATTCATTTAAAACATCTGTGAGATCAACTATTCTCTTGAATGTTAGGGATTTTACTTTATTTTTATGGTAGCTGAGAAAATGTGTTCATTACATGAAATAAAAAAAAAGATTGGCTTTGTGTTGAATTCTAGAAGATAATTGTGTCTAGGTGTTTATTTCCACACATGTGTTAGTCTAACCTTTTAGAGGACAAATATATTACTAATGCTCAATGTCAAGACTTATTCCAAGAGCTAGTGAACAAGGAACAAGAAACAATGAGTGACTAAATCATCTACAATTTCTCTTTTATATAAGCTGAATCATTACCTTGTTATGACAGGCATTTGTGGCATTTTATAAATCTAGAGTGCTGAATAAATCTATTACTGTAAAAAATTTAATTTTACAGATAAGGGAATAGAAACTTAGAAAAATTATTTGTAAATAAATCTTAGCTAATAGTGTATTTAGTAAGTTTGATGAAATTATTTTGGGTGATATGTAGAAAATGAAAATAAAAGCATTATTATTATACATTCATTTAATGATCATTGATCTAAACACAGTATAGTCATTATTGTTACTGAATTGCATTGCAGTGCTGCTTACACTTAATCAGAAATTAACATTTTATATTCCTAATAATGAATTATCAATACTCATGGGGCCCCATTTTCTTTCTCCTTCCTGCTCTGACATGTTCTGTTATTTTGGCCTTTAGTTTCATTTTCTGGTTTCATCACAAGATGGTGCCAGTGTGTCTCTGTCACCACAGAATAAGAATTAACTGATAATTTGCATGCACTTGAGTTAGGGATTGGATTCTGGTCTAGTGAATATCAAGGATCCCTATATTTTCTTCTTGCTTTTAAAGTGACAGTATGTTCTCTCACACAATTGGTGAACATATTTTTTGAAGTTGTCTTCAAAGGTCACATATTTCTCTGCCTAACGAATTCCATGGCCATGTATAACTTAAATGTCTTCTGCTGTATTTTCTGAACTTGGACTATCTCCTCTAGGAACACACCTGCTCACACATACCGACACACACACCACAGGCGCACAGTTTGCCTACCTTTCAGGGATATGGTCATTATTCTTGTTTTGGCCCATGTACAGAAACTTCTACCAGGAATTTCTATTTAGTATATACAGAACCTTAATTTGTATTTCCACTACTTGATGAAAAATTTAAGCACAGTCATGCATGTTTTCTTCATTTACCTTAAATTCCTGGAGTCTTAAATTATGTTAATCATCAGCGACAACTAATGACAAATTGGTCACAAATCAACTCTTTTTTTTGAGAATTTCATTGTCACCACTGCAAGCTCCAACTTTCCACTGCTTCTGTGTCTTCCATGAGTATGGAAATCACTGCAGTATTTAAAAGAATATGCACCATCTAGTCTTCTCAGTGTCACCTGGCTATTGCTGCTGAGATTTTGTAATATCTTCAAGATGCTGCCGAATTACACTCCCCTTTTCAATACTAACAATTACTCCTATTATGCTGAAATAATTTTTTTCTTGTGATAAAACAGATTTTCTCAAATCCAGTTCTTTTCACTGGATTTTACACTTGTAATAAAAGTCAAGGAGCTCAAACACAAATTTCATCTGTGAAAAGAAAGTACAGTTTAGATACTTGTATAAAAGGGCAAAGGACAAGTTAAAGTGTGGAAGATTAAAACAGAAGATGCTACTAAAAACATAAATCTCTGTCTCAAATAATTATCTATATAAATATTCACAGAATTAATTAAATAGCTACAGACAAAGCACCTAACACTTTTTTTTTCATTGTATTGCTATGTGCAGGAAGCTCTGCCAGACTTTAGAAAAACACAAAAATTTGAACAATGTCTGCAAATGGGAGAGCTCACTAACTAGCAAATGTCTCCAAATCAGTGATTCAGTTAATTTATTTATGGCTAATGAATAAATTAATTATATAATACCTTAATACCAAAATCACTTAATGTACCCCTAAATTATTAAACTACAATGAGATATGCATAATTTTCCATGATTAATCTGACCTTACATAGTTCATGATGAATCTGCATCTAGAGTTAGGACAGGCTGGGTGAGAAGAGAAAATATAGAATTCTTTCATCTTCCATACATATTTCAAGTTTTGATCTTTTCATCCCTTTCTGTTGTTTTCAGCTTTTTGTTGTTACTATTGCTGTCAACTGTTAGTATAATAAATCATTTCCAACTGAAGTACCTTCTGTTCACTCTGTGAAGTACTATTTTTACAAGTAAATTTGATTAACTCAAATAACAATAATTATTAACTATTTTTATGAAGTTTTTTAAAATTCTACCAATATTTCTCATAAATTATATGTCAACTGCCCTTGGCCAGGTGACCCTTGGGTCCACTGACTTAATTAAACATTTAATCACTGAAATATTTTTAAATGTCAAAATCTTAGCAACCAAACTGATGTATGGCCCAGAGCGTGCCAAACTCGGGGTGGGGCAGTCCATGTAGCTTACTCTGAAGGTGAACATCGAAATGTTTAATAATTCAGAGTCCCTGTTTTTCTCCCCTAGCCAGCAGTGTCTTGATGATAATTATATTAGTTTCAGTGACAGAGCTTTCTACTTTACTCTTTCTCCTAAACCTCTCAATATTGATGCATTGCTTTCTTTCTCTAGGTTTTCAGTTTTTATCTAATGTATAACTTTTAGGATGTTCTAATTTCTTAAACTTATTGTCCTATCTTAGTTCAAATAGTTTTTCCCTAAACTCCTTTCTTTCCCAGAAATGCTAAATAATTAAGTTTGTTACTCCCATATTTTTCTCACTTGCGGCTGCATTTCATTTTATATTTAAGACTTATTTCATTAATTTTTATGCCCATTTAAAAATAATCTTTAGTATTATACGGGAGTTTATGGGTGAAAATGAGATGTCTTATCTTTTATTCAATCATTCATATGTTCTTCTATCATGAAACATTTATTTAATGCCAATTTTTAGCAAGGCCCTGCATATAAAGAAAGCCATGAAACTCATTCCCTGCACTCTTAAGATTGGGTAAAAATAGAATAAATTAAATGCCAAATTTGAAAGAATATTAAAAGTCTTCTAGGTCAGCAACTTGACAAGATATGCCAGAGTTATCTCTAGGGCTTTTTAAAGAGTAGAGTCATTGATCTTATACTTTAGATAGAGATCTCATAATTTAGATGTTCAATAAGTATTAATGTAGTTTGCAAATTTACATATTTATGCAGCTTAAATGACTTTGAGGTTTTAGAATAACAATGAAGAATGACTTAGAACTACTATTCAACTATTGTCCATAATCTAACCTTTTTCTCAAATTCTATATTACAATAATTTTGCACTTTTAAATTGAAAGACCAAAATATCAAGAAATGGTATTTCAATAGTGTAAAGGACACTTTGGAAATTTCCTAATCTATATATATGGATAGATAGATATACATGCACACACATCTATGACATCTTCAGATTTAGTTAATCAGAGCATCAAATTCTTGTGGCAATGTATTTTTTTCTTTGGGTATTATAATACTTTTTGCTTTGAAAAATTATCTTTTAATTTCTATTAGTATTTTTTTTCCTTTCTCTTCATTCTGAAAAAAGTTGAGATTCTTAGTGGCAGAATATATACACACACACGCACACATACAAGAGAAATTAGTATCATTCCCACAGTTTTTTTTTTGGGGGGGGTGCCTGGGATCAAACTCAGGCCCTTATGCTTGCAGAGCAGGTGACAGAACTACTGAGCCAAATCTCAGGCTCTTCCCAAGTCTTCTGTGGTTGAAATGCAGTATTACATTAACACTTGATTAACCTATGCCACCAGTGTGTAAATGGTTTTATTCTATATTTTATATTTACTACTTAATAAATATTTAAGCTGAATTTTAAAATTTTCTGTGCCCTTCTTGTTAATACAACAAGAGAATAATCAACTATTGTCATTTATACACAATTAATGTAGGAGTAAAATGTATCATTATTCCTCAGGCATGTATTTTTTTACTTTGCATTATCATATCTTATTTATTTCCACATGATTCCTATTTTCAGCATATAATTCACTCTGTTTTGCTCAAAGAATATACTCCACAATTTTATCTTCTAAGGATTGTAATATTTTCTCATGAGTTTTCAGGTTTGCTTCATAGAATGTAAGTTACCACCAATAATATTAAAAGATCTGCATCAGAGAATAATATAAAAATTAGTCATAGTCTCTCCTGGACTTTTCATGAAATGTCTAGTTAATTCCATTCAAAATTGTTTTGATTGCCTTGAACTCCATGGATCCTGAATCCCTCAGAATTCCATGTTTGACCTTCTTGTTTTAATTAGTTAATTTTATTGGTACATTTTAGGCATACGTGCAGCCATAGTTAAATGTGGAACTTTTTCTGAGCTGTCATACTTTCAGTCCAAACCAGATTTTTCTTTGGGCATGCAAAGAAGATACCTGAATTCTAAGAAACTCAAAGTCCTGAGAAGTCTTATGTATAAAGTTGTGAGTTGTTTAATGATGAAAATGTGTCCTATGAAGTGCATCAACTGACAATTTTGTGATTGTGCAACTGTTGTAAAATATACTCACACAAATTTAAATGGCACAGGACAGTCACTCATAATGCAGTCAAGAGACACAGTAAAGATAAAATACAGTAAATATATAAACTTAGAACATAGTAATATTTATTATCAAGTATCATGTACCATACAAATGTACTAAGCTTTTATAGACTGATAGTGAAGTAGGTGTGTTTTCATCACCATAAAAAATGTGAATAGTTAATTGTTCTGTGATGTTACAATGGCTACAAGTGAAATTTTTCAGCTCCATTATAATGTCATGGGACCACAGTCACATATGCTCTGCCTTGTTCATAATGTTTTTATGCAATGATGCCTACATATCCATTCTAACTGTATTTTTGTACAAGCAAAATCCTCATGCTGAAAATGGTTCACTTCCTTATTTTTTAAAAAAACATGTGTTCTAAAAGTTATAGCACAGAAGCAGAAAAGAGCAGGTAATATTGTAATTTCTTTTCCTTCATTCTTTTTCAGTAAGCAGAAAACATAATTTTTAAAATGAATGTATCAACAGTAAAGTAGAAAAAATTGTGTAGAATTTCCACTCTTTTAGTAAATATAAAACACATGTGCATGTACAAGCTAAAAAATAGTAATTCAGCATACAAGTGAATTTTTTATATTTATACTTAAAACTAAAAGTATGCTACAAGTTTAGAGTTTTAATTTTCTTTATTTAGAATGGCAATTAAATTGTAAAAATTTAGTTACCTTTTTATCTGGGTATAAATGTAGAGTTTCATATATTTAAGAAATAAGCAGTTGCTCTTGTGCCCTTTACTAAATTTCTCCAAAGTTAGCATTTTGTACAATTATAGTACAGTGTCAGTGCTATGATATTGACAGTGGTGCAGCAAATATGAAGAATTTTTTTTCTTAGGCATTACTAAATTACTAAATTCCTTTCATAGAATTTATAGAATTACTCACATGCTCCATTTCGTATGGAATGAGTTATGGTAGTTTTTGGTTCTCAAGGAAATATTCCAGATTATCTAAATTGTCAATTTGATATGTATAAAGTTATTGTATCCTTTGTCTTAAGAGTCTGTAGTGATATCTCCTATTATATTCTTGATATTGATAATTAGTATAATGAATTCTGGCTCTTATATAATTCTGTTTTAACTGGACTTTTGCCGTTGCCGATATCCCAAAGTAAAGGTTGCTTCTGTCACTCCTTGGGGTCGGGTTAGGAGTTCTGGCTCCCCACCTGGTTTCCAATGGTATGGTGGTGGGGTCCTTAATAAAGTGAAGGGGTTAAAAAGTGCCAGCATCCTACGTGGTTTCCTCAGGAGCTGCTCCACTGGGGGTTTTGGAATACCAGTTACAGACTTGGAAAAGTAGAAATGTATGATTTTAGTTAACAGAGAAATCACTCTCTAAAAAATATTTTCTGTTTTGAAAGGTTTCCCTTTAGTTTAACACTTAGTTAGAAAAGGTAGGGTTTTTTAAATATATTTTATTCATAAATTTCAATTTTACATCATGACGGAGTTTATCTGGAGACATTGGCATAGACATCTAACATATCTGAATCAGTTTTAGTCACATCACTCCCCTCTCCATTTTACCCCCTTCCAACTTGTTCTCTTCCCTATTTCCATAAATCTCCCTCCTGGTTTCTTCCCCTCTATCATTTATTTAAGTATATTTACTTATGTGTTCTTTGGTTTCTTGTGTAAAAGAAAATGTATTATTTAATTTTCTGCATCTGCTTAATTCCACTTTAACAGTTTCTAGTTCCATTCATTTTCTGCCAAATGACATGATCTTATTCCTTATGCCTGAGTTCCCTCTCTCTGTCTCTCTTTGTCTCTCTCTGTCTCTCTCTGTCTGTCTCTCTCTCTCTCGTGTGTGTGTTTGTGTGAAAGACCTAGAAATAAAACCAAAAACATTGTTCTGCAAGATAATGTAGAGAATAATTGAAGACTTTCTATATAGGAGCCGAGAAGCACATGAAAGAAAATCAAGAATCAACTATATTGCATATATAATATATATTCTTTATTCATTATATTTTGGCAAGTTTCCATGGCTTAGTGATTGTGAACTGTGGTGCATGGGTATGCAGGTGTCCCTAGAGTATACAGACCTTACTTCTTTCAGGAATTGCCCAAGACTGGTATAGCTAAGTCATATGGTATTTCTATGTTTAATCTTGAGAAATTTTCATTTTAATTTCCATTGTTGTTGTACTAGTTAACATTCTCATCAGCAATGTAGAAGTGTTCATTTTCCCCATATCCTTGTTAGCACTTTTAATATTTTATCATATATACTTAATAATAGCTATTATTGAATTAAGATGAAATTTCAATCTAGGCTTAATTTAAATTTATGTGATGGCTAGAGATATTAAACATTTCACATATTTTTGCAAGTGTAAATTCAGTTCATTTGCCAACTGTTTATTGGATTCATTATTTTATCATGGTTGATTTTTCTAGATTCTTTATATGTTCTAGATATTAATCATATATCAGAAGAGTAGCTAGCAAATATTTTTTTCTAATCTGTGGGTTGTCTCTTCACGAGATTAAGTTTCCCTTGCCATGCAGTGGCTTTTTAATTTGATGTTGCCCCTGTAGTTGATTCTTGATATTGTGTCATGGGCTTTTGGGGTCCTATTTAGCATGTCTTCAATTATTCCCTATGTTGTCTTCCAGAACTTTCAGTGTTTCTGGTTTAATATCTAGGTCGTTCATTGGTTTTCATTTAATTTTACAAGATAAGAGATAGAGATGTAGTTAGTTTTCTCCATGTGTCTCCCCAGTTTTTCCAGTACCATTTGTTAAATCAACTGTCTTTTCTCTAATATAAGGTTTTGTCCCCTTTGTCAAAAATTAGATGGATTTGAAATTTGCTTTGTCTGCAAATAAGATTGCTACCCCTGTTTTTTTTTTTCTGGGCTCCTGTCACATGGAGAATTGTTTTCTATCCTTTCACTTACAATCTATGGGCTTCTTTTTGCACTAGGTGTGTTTCTTGTATACAGCATATTGTTGAATTTTGCTTCTTATTCCATTTAGCCAGTCTATTTCTCTTGATTAGTGAGTTGAGGCCATTGACATTGATAGTTATAATTGATATGTAGTGACTTATTATTGACATGTTATTGGAACTGATTATAGTATTATTAATGTAGGAAGGTACTGTATTATACCTCTATGAATGTAAAATATCTTGTACCTGCTTTATGATACATAGTAGTGACCATGCTTTATCAGAGCTATATTTAATGATATTACTCTAGAATGTTCTCTTTCCAGATAATGATTAAGATGCTAATAATAAAAAAAAAATGGTGCCAGGTACCACAACAGCAACAGAACTTTGCTGTTTTCTGGATATTCTTCTTTTTTTGTTTTGTTTTGTTTTGTTGAATGTGCTGAATGTCTATAATTTTGTTCAGATGACTGCAGAACCTGGAAAAGCTGTTGCT
>NW_022900928.1:53835766-53842846 GCF_012274545.1 Fukomys damarensis
TGGGAAACTTTAACGGTGCTGTCAACTTTGGAAAAATTTATCCTGATTTACTGTGTTGAGTTGGCATTGTACAGAAATGGACAGCCATATTGGTCTAGAAATGTTAATTAATTTAATTTCCATGTGTACAGGGGTAACACATCATACTAAATATGTAAGGTCATATCTACGTGGGTTTGATTACAGAAACTAATAAAGTATTCTCTTATTAATGAAAAAAAAGAATAAGATAAGACTATAAGAGCAAGAAGCAATTTAAATATGTTCAGGGACCATTTTCATCTCCAGAATTAAGGATTATTTTGATGTTACATCATTGCCTTTTCTCTTTTACTTTCCTTTTTAGTTTTATTTTAGGATGCCCTATTTTTAATGTTCATACAGATATTTCTTTACCTGAAATACCGGATAGTTTCTCTGGTGTGAAAAACTATAATAGTACACGGGATCCTAATGAGATAATTAATAATATGAAATAGGAAGTAAAGGGCTAAAGGTGTAGGGAAAGTGGGAAGGGCAGGGGAAAGGTAGTAAGGGAGAGGAAAAAAATATGAGAAACTGAAAAAATGGAAATAAAGTGTTTGGAAATGGGGAGGGGGGAGGGGGTGAAGGGAGGGCAGGGACAAGGGGAAAAAATGAGAATCAAGACCTATTATGTAAAGGTACAGAATCCCAATGATAAATGTAACTGTATTGAATACCTAGATTGTACCAATATACTCAATAAAAAGAAAAAAAATCAGATAGGTGTAGATACTTGTTTCTTTGTCTTCTGTTGTATTCCATTGCTCCACATATCTGTTTTTGTGTCAGTACCTTATTGTTTTTGGTACTATGGCTTTATAGTATGGCTTGTAGTTCAATATAGTAAAACCTGTAGCATGATTCATTTTGCTCAGGACTGCTTTGGCTCTTCTGTATCTTTTCTGATTTTGAATGAAATTCTTGATTTTTTTTTATACTTCTATGAAGAATGTTATTTGTGTTTTAATAGGGATTGTGTTGAATATATAGATTACTTTTGGTAATAGGACCATATTAATAACATTAATTCTTCCAATACAAGGATACATAATGTCTATTTTCTAATATCTTCCTTAATTTCTTTTTTCCTAATTCTATAATTTTCATTAGAGAAATCTTTTACTTATTTCATTAGGTTGTTTCCCAGTCTTTAATTATTTGAAGATTTTGTGGATGGAGTTATTTTCCTGATTTCTTTCTCAGTGAGTTCATGATTAGTTTACACTTTCATAATATTTTATGTATTGATTTTCGTATAAGGCCACTTTGCAGAATTTATCAGATTTAAAAGGCTTCATATGGAGTTTTGTGGGTCTTCTATATGAAGAATAAATCATATCATCTGCAAATAGATATAATTAACTTCTTCCCTTTCTCTTTATGAATGTTTTATTTCACTTTCCTTATCCTTCTGGGTAAAATTTTGAGCGCTATATTGAATAGGAGTGAGAGTGGGAAACTTTGTCTCACTTTAGAATTTAAAGGAGATTCTTTCAATTTTTTCCAAATTAATACAATGTCTATGGATTTATCATATATGTTTTCATTTTGAGATCCTTCAATAGCTATTTTAATGTTTTTTTATTATCATGGAGTTTTGGATTTTGCCAATCTTTTAAAAAATCTAGTGAAATGATAAATTGATTTTTATCTTTTATTCTATTGTGATGCTTATTACATTTATAGTTTTATGTTGGTTGAACCATTCTTGCATTCCTTGGATAAAATCAACTTATACTATTATGTAGAATTCTGTTAGTGAAGATCTTCATGAGAATTTTTGCATCTGTTTTCATCAGGATATAAGTTTGTAGTTTTCCTCTGTTGTTGAATCCTTATGTGGTTTTGATATCAGGGTAATGTTGGTTTCATGTGATAAATTGAGGAGGATACCTTACCTTTAAATTATACAAAACAGTTTGTGGATCATTGGAGTTCATTGTTCTGTGAAAGCCTTGTAGAATTCAGCTGTAAATCCATCAGGTTGTGGGCTTTTCCTACTCTGAAAAGTTTTAATTCATGCTTCCATCTCATTGCTTGCTATTAATCTTTTCAAATATTACATATTTTCTTTCTTCACTTCAGGTAGGTCATATGTGTATAAGAATTTGTCCATTTCTTCCAGATTCTCGAACTTTTTGGAATATAAATTTTGAAAATAATTTCTGATGACCTTCTGGATTTCAAAAATGTCTATTTTATTTATTTATTTATTTTGTTTGTTTGTTTGTTTGTTTGAGACAGAGTCTCACTATGTAGTTGAGACTGACCTGGAACTCACTATGTAGCTCAGGCTGGTCTAGAACTCACAGCAATCCTTCTGCCTCAGCCTCCCTAGTGCTGGGATTACAGGCATGTGCCACCATGCCCGGCTTGGAAATGTCTATTTTAATTTTCCCATTTTCATTTCTAGTTGTATGAATTTGGGCCTTCTCTCTATCTTTTGATAAGTTTGATTCAGATCTTAACGAATTTGCTTATCTTTTCAAAGAATCACTATTTGATTCATTCATCCCTTTTTACAAGTTTTAAAAATTTAGTTTTCTCTCTGAACTTTATTGTATCTTTTTCCTTCTACTTGTTTTCAGTTTCATTTATTCTTGCTTTTCTAGGGCTTTGGGTTGGATCACTGGTTAAATATTTTGGCTTGTTCTACTTTTTAATGTATTCACTCGTTATAAACTTCCCTTCTAGGGCTGGTTTGTTCCCCACAAACTCTGATATGCAGTGTTTCTAACACCATTTCATTCTAAGAAGTGTTTGATTTCTCTCCCTGATGTCTTGAGTGGTCCATTGATCAATTATGATATATTTATTATTCAAAGCCAGGAATGGTGGTACATGCCTATAATCCTAACATTTTGGAAGGCTAAGACAAAAGGATTGCAAATTTGAGTCCTGCCTGAATAACTTGATAAGATTCTCCCCCCCCCAAAAAAAAAAAAGTAACAAAGGGTTAGGAAGGAAGCCCAGTGCAAAGGCCCTGGTTCAATCCCCAGTAGTGGAAAAAGAAAAAAAAATGTGTATTATTCAATCCCAAGTGTTTGTGTAGTTTCTGAGGGTTTCTTCTGTTTACATTTAACTTCATTCCATTGTGATATAATAGGATAGAGATTTTTTCAGGGCTGAAATCATTATTTAAAAATTTAATTCCTAACTCTAGTTTCCAATGGCATCTGAAAGTTGGTGTCACTGACATTTACATTTGTATGTTACTCAACCTGCTGTTCATTCTACAGGTCATCTCTCTTAGTCATAGATATCACCACATATAACTTCCTTCTTCAGTATTCTTCAATGGTTTTTAATTTGTCTCTGGAAAAATATTAACTCCTTTGCATTTCACCAAGTAGTTAATTTTTTCAACCCAGGCATAATCTTTTGCCATTCCAGCCTTAAAAATTAAATTGGAGTTCCTAAATTTGTGTTATATATTCTTACCATCAATTTTTGTACAGTTTTTCCCACTGCCACATAAAATATCTCCTTAGCTCTTCTCCTGGATAATTCGCAGGCAGTGTATTTCATTCTAAACATAAATACTACCTATAGTGATAAAGGACATCAAGTGTACCAAAGAAATTCATTCTAGATCTAAGCAGATTGAGTTATGTTGCCTATTTACTAGTAAAATCCATCTCTTTAGATTTTAAGATTCAATAAGCTAAAAACTGTATTTTACTTTTCATTGTATACTTGGGTTCTAGAACAGTAGGCATTGGTGATCCATGACATCTTAAAAGTGAATTCTTTGGAGAAAATTGTAATTCTGATTTTTATAACAAATTATACCAAAATTAATTGTGCCAAAATAGCTGCAAAATAAATAATAAAAATGAAGTTTCTGCCTTAAATATTTAGAGACAGCAGATCTATCTGTCTTAATGAGACACAAGGCCATGACAGCATCCCTTTTTCTGTATCAGAAAGCAATTTATTTGACAACAAATAAGAAAATCAATAATATATAAACTGTAAAATAAGGAAGTTTGAAAGTATGAAAGAAAATATTGCCAACTCTTATATGTGAGAAACAAGGTGGGAAGGGGCTTGGAGGAGATTTGGGGTATAGTTATAAATTCTACACATTTGGGCCTACTGACAGATTTCAGAGAACATGAGCCTGACAGTGCAGTTCTGTGGAGAACCAAGTAATACAAACCATGTAGGTCAGGCATTCGAACTGGATTTAGTGGAAGAAAGGTATTCCTTATTATAGTACTTAATAATATCAGTATTTGTTCAGGTGAACAGTGTCTAAAGCTACAACATTAGGCCTCATACAATGAAATATCTAATTCTAGTTATCTTGGGTGTGGCCTTTAGTAAGATGTCAGTGCTTCTCTTAGGTTTACCCTTTCTGTGTGTGTGTGTGTGTGTGTGTGTGTGTGTGTGTGTGTATTTGTTTTTGTTTGAGACAGTTCTCACTATGTAGTTGGGACTGACCTGGAACTCACTATGTAGCCCAGGCTGGTCTCAAACTCATAGCAATCCTCCTGTCTCAGCCTCCCAAGTGCTGGGATTACAGGCGTGTACCACTATGCCCGACAGGTTTACCTTTTCTTAGCCTGGAAGCTCTTTTGACAAAGGAATATGATTGTGTGTGTGTATGTGTTTACATGTTTTATTTAATTTAAACAATTTTGGTTGCCAAATTTCAAGAATGTTGGTAGAAACTACATGAAAGGCTTCAAATGTAAATTTTTTTCTAATGTTTGATATTTAAATATCTCTGGAAAATATATATTTAACAATGAGTGCTTCAAATGATGCAGCAGCTCATTGTCCTTAACTTTATAAATTAAATGGAAAAATATGTTCTCATGTAATTTTTAAAAGCTAGAAAAACTGAAACACTAATTTGTCTCTAAATAATAGTTTTGTAACATTAAAGTAAAGCCTATCAGCATATATAATTTATCACTTGTTTCTAATTAGGATACCTAGAAGAGGGCTGTAAAAGGACAGAGCTGTACTAATTACTCTCTGCTGTATACATTAGATTCTTTATTGTTGCAGTCTCTTCCCTCACTCATTCCCTACATGTGAATGAATTTAATTCTTAAATCCCTTGTCCTACCACTGTACAGATTTGTGTTTTATAAAAGTTCATCATATTTTTCTGATTTTACTTGTAATAAATCAATTGTAGAATATGTAAAAAACATTTGAAAAGAGAAAAAATTACATTATTAATAATGTCTTTTCTTCTATATCTGCATATTTTATAATTATATTTAGTGATTTCATACTATAATATTCTATGCTTTAAAAACAAAGTGCATATTATATATTTTTCTCTTTTTAATAAATATATTTTAATTTTTAATGACAATTAAAATTGCTTCTTATAGAATTTCCATATTGTTAGGAGTTCCCTGATTGTTGAACTTTTATATATTTCTCCTTTTCAAAAGGGAAAAAGTATCCATTTATATAAATATTTTATAATGAAGATTTATAAATAATATACTCTAAGAAATACAACTGCTGACACTATGTATTTTAGGCTATTTATTGCATTTTTCCAAATTCTCATACTAAAATTTGTTTCACATGTTAACATTTGTACATGAGGTTGTTCAACTAGCTATATGTTCCTTTAGAAAATGTAAACATTAGTTTCATCTAATTAATTAGAAAAAATATTTATACATTTAACATATCTATTGATAATTGATAGTTTTCCTATGATTTATGTCTTGAAAGCAGATTTTTACTTGAGGTTTCACTTATTTTTATTAATTGATTAATTTTACTATAACCCATATATCAGTGCTACTATTATATATTGAATTATCCAATGCCAGGGAAGTATAAACTTTTCCTCCTTCTGTGATTTTCTTTATGTACTGGAGGTTGGAAGCCTGGAAACTATATTCCAAGAATGCTTGGCAACCTGTTTTGTGCTTAATTCTAGCAACGTGGAACAACTGCTCAAGACTTGTAATGTAGAATAGGAGATGTGATGGTTGCTTCTACTGCATGGCTTAATAGGTATAGTAAATGATTTGCAACAGGTGGAACATATGAAGTTTTAAAGATCTTTTAAATATTCTTTATAATTTTGAAACTTTGGTGCTATAGCAACTAACATTATCATGGATTTATTTTGGACTACGGAACTTAATGATTTACTAAATAACCAATCCTGACTTCCTTTCCAAGACCCTCAATGCCTTGTTCTAAATTTTACCTTGCTTGAAATAAATCCTATATTTATATTTCCTATACAAAATCTTATTGATATATATTTATATTTGTCTCAAGAATTTCCTGATTTATTCATCTTTTAATTTTTTCATAATATCAGTAAAATTGTAGATCCTAAAACATGTAATAGCTTTTCCCAGTTTTGATTTAAGTGAATTAGTAAATATTAAATTACTGCACAAATAGAATAAAAATATGGAAACATTTCAGATAAATTAGATCACCTGATGCTTTATCTCCACAGAACCTTTTGGAGTGCTTCCTATAAAAAAAACTTTATCCTAATACCTGTTACAGTACAACCATTAAAATAAGAAAATTAACATTGACACATTTAGAATCTCATTCACAGATTTTATTTAATTTTCAATAGTTGTCCCAATAATGCCCTTTACCACAGAGGATTCCAGTAAAAGTGATATGTTGTATTTAGTTGATTTCTTTTGGTATACTTAGATTTGAAACAATTTCTTAATCTTTCTTTGATCCCCATAAGTTTGATACTTTTGGTGAGTGGAAGGAAGCTTTTGTTTTGTACAATAGTCATAAGTTTGTGGTTCCCCCATAGTTCCTAATAAACAGATAAGATTGCACATCTTTGACAGGATCATCACAAATTAAATGTGTACTGTATTTGAATTCTCCTGTTTAGGACTGTATGAAAAATAATTTCTATGTAGTATGTTGAGATTAAACTAAAATTCAATTTGTAATACATTGCATATATATATATATATATATATATGTGCAATCACATACATGATTTCAGTTTGTTTCACTACATTTGACATTAACTTTGATTACTTGATTAAGGAATGTTGGCCAGGCTTCGAAGAAATAAGG
>NW_022900928.1:53842858-53887584 GCF_012274545.1 Fukomys damarensis
TGTGCAATCATACATGATTTCAGTTTGTTTCACTACATTTGACATTAACTTTGATTACTTGATTAAGGAATGTTGGCCAGGCTTCGAAGAAATAAGGTTATTATTTTCATAGGTTTAAATACATACTGTTAAAGAAATTTAGTAGAAGTGGAAATGGAAATAGCAAGATTGATAAATATTGTAGCCAGTTTTGAAAAGTTGCACTAAGTTGTCTTGGCATGGTGCCCAAATCAATTTGAGTTTCCTTGAATGCAGAAAGCTTAGTCCACAAACTATATGGAAAGAGTGTTTAGAGGATATTCATCAATTTTCCTTATTTCCACTATACCTCAACAGTTGCCTTCTGTGTCCCCTTTATTTTCAATAATAGTGCATTTTGAGAATGTTAAATTTCACTGCAAATGTTCATAGCAGCACATTTCATAACAGTTCAGTCTTGGAAGCACTCTATCTATTCACTGAGCAGTGAATAGATAGAGGGAATGTGGTGTTTACATACAATAGGGTACTACTCCTGTAATAAAGAAAAATATGACTTACAAGAAAATGGATACACCTTGAGTACATTATGTTAAATAAATCAGATACATAAGCTTAAATATCTCATGGTTTCTCGTATATGCAAAACTCAAAATATAAATAAAGAGGAAAAACAAGAGAAAATAAGTAGGGAATATAAATCTTTCTTAAAAGGGATCAAAACAGGGAGGGGGCAGGAAGGAGAGAGAAGGGATTGAAAAAAATCAGGATATGTATGTACATGTACCAACTTCCCATAAAACATGTAAACATTATGTGCTGTGAACATGTACTAATGAAAAAAATAAAATAAGAGTGTTGGAAGAATCTACTTGGGTTGTATTTTGAGTACCATGTTTACTAAGGATTATGTGCAGGCTGAGATTGGTGTGCTGATCTATAATTTGGAGAGGAATTTTATTGGGTTTATTTGAAGATGTAAAAAAAGAATATGGTAGGTTTTCTCTTCGTATGACAATGTCTGGCTAATTTCATTTTGTTAACTACAAAGTAATTTTTCTGGATAAATTTAGTAGTGCTTTATTGCTACTTTGATTATTTTATTTCAGTCTGCTAACTAATTACTCTTGATCTTAATTATCCTAGGGAAAGGTCATTACAGTAATAACTATGCAATAGTAATCATAGGAATAGTTTTGGATTAACAGAGATAGAGCCAACTTCTTTTCAATTAATATATGCTCTGATCTGACCATTCATAATTTTGGGAAAAAATAGCCATGCAATAATAATATTCACATAAACTGCCTAATAATTAGAAATAAACATTTCATTAAGTACATTGCAGAAGAAAATATATTCTTCTCAAACCTTTATAATTTATTCAAAATAAAATTAAAAGATTGCATTTGAATTCTGTTTAGTTTTATTAGAAAATTAATTTCTGTGTACTATTTTGAGGCAAATGAAAATGCCTAAACATATGTGTAGGGCCATATTTCAGAAATGATGATGGTCATTGATGTGGTGTAGACTGTTGAGGTTATAGTATATTTTAGAATGTCTTTCTGAGATTTTTGAAACTATGACCAATAACTGGTAAGAAACATGTTGCCTACATATCCAATACACAAAAAGGGGAAAAAATTAAATACCACTGAGGCATTCATTACTCCAGAAATCTATCTGTCAACATAAAAACTAATCAAAAGGAAAAAAAAAACTTAACCCTGTTAATACATATTCTTAGAAAAAGTCACTAGAACATCAACCTATAAAAGAGTAATCCAAAGATTATTTTAGGTATTCTAGTGCCAGATAGATATGTTAGTAGCAAACATTTTAAATTGTAGAGACTAAATTAAGTGAAAAAATCTTAGACTATTTAGCATTAGAGCATTTACTTAAATATTTTTATTTTACTGTACAGTTTTCTTCATTATTCATGAATGTTTTATAGCATATCTTTTGGGATTTTGCCTAATCCTTAATAGAATTTTATATTACTGTTCTTGAGTTTTAACATTCAGTATACATTGATGTATATCCTGACTGATACTTTAGTGAAAAAAAATATAGAATTGCATGGTTTTGGGGTCTTCTCTCAGAAATTCAACTACTAGGGTGTGGCCCAGATCATCATGGCTGCAGGCAGATCCCAGCCAGGGATCCAGTCCAACCCTAGCGGCTCAGGCTAATCTACACAATCAAGCCCCACCAAGGAAAGAGCTGCACAGGTGCACAAGCTTCAGTGAGAGGCTCACACCTATACTCTCTCTGGCAGAGATCCTAGCCAGAAGCCTGTTCGGACACCAGGAACTAGGGAGCACAGCCCCCAGCCAAAGGCCTTCTCAGACAACAGGCACATATAGGCCCAAGCAAGAGGCACACCTAGATACCATCCAAGTGTGCAAGCCTGCCCAGACAACAGGTGAACTCGGGGATCCAGAAGGCCACCATTCTGAGCCCAGAAATTGGTGTATTGGTGAGGAGCAGAGAAAAGGCCTCTTGGTGGCTTGGTGAGAATTGAAGAGGTGAGCAAAAAGTTAACTCAACAAAGGCAGATCAAGCTGCATCTGTTGAAAGTAGAAAATAGGGAAATAAGTCCCCAAACCAGACTTCCATGTCACCTAAGGCATACCCCAAAGGAAATGAGATGGAACAATGTGATACTCTACCACTAGGACTCCCTGAACTGGCAATGAAAGAGGATCTGGAAAAAATGAAATCAGAAATAATTTCTCAGATAACAGCAGAGATTGTGCCCACAGTGGAAGACATAATTAATCTAGAGCAGAAAGAAAAAAAAAATAGAGGAGCTGAGAAACATGGTAGAATCCAACACAAAAAGTAAATGGAATCCACAAAATAGATGTAAACAGATTTCCAGGAGATTAAAAACTCCACTGAAAGTTTATGCAGATGAATGAGCCAATGTGAAGATAGAATTTCAGATATGGAATATAGGATTTCAATTAGTGACCAGGAAAAGAAAAAAGTTAAACATATTAAGGGACCATGAGAAATCAGTCCAATAGCTGCTAGACGATGCAAAGAAGAATAATATAAGACTGATAGGAATCAATGAAGAAACAGAAGAGAATGCAGATGACATAAAAACTGTTCACAGAAGTAATCAAATAAAACTTCCCAAGAAAGGGAAAACCATTTGACATCAGATAAGTGAGGCATATAGGATTCCAACTAGCCATAATCAAGAAAAATCTACAAATAGACATGTAATATTTAAAATTCATGAAACCTAACAGAATAACATAATTCTACAAGCAGTTAGAAAAAAGAAATCACATGTAAGGGAAAGCCATCAAAGTCACAGCAGACTTCTCAACACAAACCCTAAAGACATTAAGAGCTTGGAGAGTTGTATTTCAAGCTCTAAAGGAAAACAGCTTCCAACCCAGACTGATGTAGCCTTCAAAACTATCTTTCAAAATCGATGGAGAAATAAGACACTTTCATGACAAAAAGCACCTTAGGAACTTCATGAATACCAAAGCAGCACTCCAAAACATTTCAAACAATATTCTAGGAAAAGAAAATGAGGATCACAACCCCCACAAAGCCCAGTAGAATGAATCTTCAGGCATGACAAGAAATTAAATGCAAAGGGGGATAATCCAACAAAAAGAAAAAGCCACGACAATGATGTCAATACATATAAGTTATAATTATCAATGTTAATGGTCTCAATTAACCAATCAAAGAAATAGACTGACGTAATGGGTTAAGAAGCAAGATCCAACAATATGCTGAATACAAAAAACACAATTCAAAAATTAACTCATAGACTGAAAGTTAAAGGATGGAAAATAATACTCCATGTGACAGGAACTCCCCAAAGAGCAGGAATAGCTATCCTCTTTGCAGATCATGTGGATTTCAAACCAACACTGATCAAGAGAGACAAAGAAGGACACTACATCCATGTAGAAGGAACAATCCCAATCCAAGAGGAAGAGATGATAATTATAAATATATATGCACCAAACACTAGTGTGCCCAACTTTATAAAACAAATCCTAACAGACATGAAAAATCAAATAAGCAACAATACAATAGCAGTGGGGGACATCAATGCACCACTGACACAGATAGTTCCACTGGACAGAAACTAAACAAAGAAATATTAGAATTCAATCAAACTCTTGAACAAATGATCATAACAGATATTTATAGAGTGTTCCACCCCACAAAATCAGAATATACATTATTTTCAGCTGCACATAGTTTGTTCTCCAAAATATACCACTTATTCACTCATAGAACATGTCTAAGTAAGTACAAAGTAATGAATCAAAGTTATCCTTGTATATTATCAGATCATAGTGTGATGAAATTGGAGATCAAAAGCAAAAAAAAAAAATTCACAAACACATGGAAATTGAACAACACACTTCTGAATAACCAGTGGGTCACAGAGGATAATAAGAAATCAGACAGTTCCTACAATTAAATGAGAGCAATAAAACATAGGAATCTGTGAGATACAATAAAGCAATCTTATGAGGGAAATTCATAGCAGTGCATATGTATATTAGGAAAACAGAATGAGTGCAATTAAATAATCTCATGCTGAACCTGAAGCTTCTAAAAAAAGAAGGGCAGGACAAACTGAAAGCTCATGCAAGGGAAGAAATTATAAAGATCAGAGTAGAAATCAATGCAGTGGGAACTAAGAGAACAATACCAAAAAATCAACAAAGCCAAGAGGTGGTTCTTTGAAAGAATAAACAAAATTGACATTTCCTTAACCAACCTTATCAAAAAGAAAAGAAAAAGAAAGAAAGAAAGAAAGAAAGAAAGAAAGAAAGAAAGAAAGAAAGAAAGAAAAACCAAATCCATGCAATTAGTAATGAAAAGGTTCAGATCACAATTCACCTACCAGAAATTCAGAGGATCATCATTACATACTTTGAGAAAATGTATGCCAATAAGATGGAAAATACAGAAGAAATGTACAGATTCCTAGATATGTATGAATCGCAAAGTTGAACAAAAATGACCTAACATTTCTAAACAACCCAATGTCAGTCAATGGAATTGAAAATGTGATTAAAAATTTACCAACTAAGAAAAGCTTGTGCCCCAATGGCTTCACTGCTGAATTTTACAAGATATTTAGAAAGGAACTACTGCCACTCCTATCGAAACTCTTCAGTGAAAGTGAAAGGGAAGCAATACTCCCAAATTCATTCCTGGAAGCAAGCATCACCTTGATCCACAAAGCAAGAGAAAGACCCAATCAAAAAAGGGAACTATAGGCCAATCTCACTAATGAAAATAGATACAAAAATCGTTAATAAGATACTTGCAAATAGAATGCAGAAGACCATCAAGAACATCATACACCTTGACCAAGTGGGGTTCATCCTAGGGATGTAGGGATGATTCAACATATGCAAATCAATAAATGTAATACGCTATATTAATAGAGCCAAGGATAAAAACCATATGATCTTCTCAATAGATGCAGAACAACCATTCAACAAAATCCAACATGTATTCATGATAAAAAAAAAACCTACTGAAAATTGGAATAGATGGTCTACCTCAATCTGATACAATCCATCTGTGAAAAACCATCAGCCAATATCACACTAAATGATCAAAAACTAAAATCAGGAATAAGACAAGGATGTCCATTTTCACCTCTCCTGTTCAATATAGTTTTGGTAACATTATCCACAACAATTAGAGAAACAAGAGAAAGAAATAAAAGGAATAGACAGTAAATGAAGAAGTCAAATAAATTGTCATTATTCGCAGATGACATGATATTATATGTATCAAACCCCAAGAACTCCACCAAAAGTCTTGTAGACTCAATGATCAAATGCAGTAAAATAGCTGGATATAAGGACAACACACAAAAATAAATAGCTTTTCTGTACAAGAAAAACAGACTCACTGAGAGAAATGGTGCAATCAATTCCTTTCACAATAGCATTTAAAAAATTGAAATGCATAGGAATCAAACTAACAAAAGAAATAAAAAATTTCTACTCTGAAAACTACAGCACTCTGTAAAAAGAGGTTGAAGAAGATATCAGAAAATGGAAAGACATCCCCTCCTCCTGGGTAGGAAGAATCAACAAAGTGAAAATGGCCATACTGCCAAAACTGCTATATAGATTCAATGCAATCCCAATTGAAATACCAGCAGCATATGTCATAGACCTTGAGAAAACAACCCCAAAATTAATTTGAAGCAAGAAGAGACCTAGAATAGCAAAAGCATTTCTAGGCAATAAGGACAAGGTAGTGGATATCACAATCCCCAACTTGAAACTATACTACAAAGCTATTGTGATAAAACTTTGTCATGGTACTGGCAAAGAAACACAACTGCAGACCAGTGGAAAAGATAAGAAGATGCAGAAACAGCTCCAGACATACTCAGCTACTTCATCTTTGACAAAAGAACCAAACAGCCACACTGCAGGAAAGAGCTTCTTCAATAAATGGTGCAGAAAAACTGGGTTTCAACTTGCCAAAGATTAAAAGTAGACCTATATCTTCCACCATGCAATAAACTAACATCAAAATGGATTAAAGACCTAATATTAAAATAGAAACACTGGAAGAGAGGCTAGGTAGAACTCTTGAAGACATTGGTGTAGGAAAAGATTTTATGAACAAAACCTCAGTTGCCCATGAACTAGCACAAACAACAAGTGGGCTGTCTTCTTGTTAAGAAAAGCTTCTGCACAGTACGAGAAATGACCGACACTGTGAAGAGACAACTCACAATGTGGGAAAAAATATTTAGCACCTGTTCCTCAGACAGAGGTCTACTATCTAGAATATATAAAGAACCTAAAAAATTAGATCTCCCAAATTTAAAGACCCAATCCAAAAATGGGCATTTGAAATGAACAGAAATTTCTCAGACAAAGAAGTGAAAGCAGCAAATAAACATATGAAAAAATGTTCAACATCACTGGTTATCCTAGAAATGCAAATGAAACCAGAACTGAAATTTCACCTCACCCCAGAAAGAATGTCTGCTATCATAAAAACAACCAATAACAACTGCTGGTGGGAGTTCAGACTGGTATAACCACTGTAGAAATCAGGCATGGAGATACCTCAAAGAACTAGGATTGGAAGTTCCATTTGACCCAGTTATTTCTCTGCTGGGTTTCTTCCCCAGAATTAAAAGGGTCATACCACAGTGATATATGTGCACCCAGGCTCATAGCAGCACAATTTGTAATGGCTAAAACTGGGAAGCAGAACAATTTCCCATCAATGGGAGACTGGGTGAAGAAAATGTGTGGGTTTTTTAAAAAATAAAATCAAGTACTACTCAACCATTAAAAAAAATGTGAAATTAGAGGCA
The DNA here is from genome assembly GCF_012274545.1 of Fukomys damarensis. Taxonomy (NCBI): domain Eukaryota; kingdom Metazoa; phylum Chordata; class Mammalia; order Rodentia; family Bathyergidae; genus Fukomys; species Fukomys damarensis. The sequence goes on from NW_022900928.1 coordinate 53,850,201, forward strand.
TTCATAGCTGAATGGATGCACATTGAGGCGATACTCAAGTGAAATAAATAGGACACATGTTTAAATACTGAATAGTTTCTCTAGTGTGAGAAATTGAAAGTGTAAATTAGGACTAAAAGATGTAATAGATAACGTGAAATAGTAAGAAAAGGGAAAGGGGGACGGGAAATGGGAGGGGTAGATGATAGGAAAGAGAGAATGGAATTGATGTAAAAAGTGAAAAATAATGGAAACAGTCTTTGTAGCTGGGGGGGAGGGGTTTAAGGGAAGGGGAATGGGGAAAAATAAGCAAGATTGATTATGCAAAGGTACAAATTTCCAACAATGAATGTCATTATATTGTGTACTTTAAATGTATCAGTAAGATTAATTAAAAAAGAAATTCAACCACTAATTATAGAGATTTCTGTTAATCATATCTTGTTGGTTCTTAGATTTCTTAGTACATACATTTGGTTAATTAGATATTTTGATTTTATGTTAGCATATATAAATTAACTTACTATGAGTCATATACCTTTTTATATGTACAAGGAATAACATGCTGTAATAAAATTAGAAACTTAAGTTCACAAATTTACCTTAACGCTATTTAAAAATTAAAGACAAATAGGAATAATATATTTAAACCAGACATTATATTGAAATGGTTAACTACCTCAAAAAAATACTTTAACAAATCAATAAAAAAGAAAATTCCTATAAACTTGAAATGTTTTCCAAACGACAATGTATACTAATTCCAAATGCTCCAGAATCTGTTTCTCTATTAATCCTTATTAACCTCTTCCTTTATATCACCACTGAGTTTTGTGGTATATCCTACAAACATAGTAGAGGTTCAGTATAGTTTCTTGAAGTTTTGTAACATCTTTGTGGAACTCTTAAACTTTAATGGAAAATTTGATAATCCAAGATCTTTAACAAACTAACAACATGAATTACAAGGGATTGCTGAACTCAGGTAGAAAGTCACTGAAGGTTGAGGAATTAGATGCACGATTTTTCTAATATGAATTTTAAGATAATTTTTAAAGGATTAGTTGTACTTGTATAGGAGAACAAAGCTAGATTAACTGACTACATATCTTTAGGAAAGCTCAATGTAAACCTGAGGTACTGTAATAATTCACTCAAAGTTTACTTAAAATTTGTTCCATACAGTTTATAAGGTATATTGCAATTTGCCATTTCAACAAATAGAAACACAGCTAGTTTTTTAATCACCTTTCAAAGATAATATAACATGAAATAAAAAATAAATAAATAACAAAACCCACATCTCATCTCTGTTAGTGTCATGATAGGCTTGTTTTTGCTACTGTTTCAAAATTACTATGGTGTTTCCATGCAGATTGTATTACAGATATTTTTCAGGAAAAGTATTTTTTCCTCAGACTTAGACTTAAAAATGGTTGAGTAATTCAAAATGTAAACCCTGAAACATTACTGGTTTGAAGGAAGAAAATCTGGCATGCAGAATCTAAGGTTAATATTAAGATTCTGGGAGCAGGCCATAAAGAATTGCTCAGGACCTCATCATTTAGAGCTTAAAATGGCAACTTCAGTGCAAATAACTGCATAGAGCCATTAACCTTGCTAGATGATCCTAATGCTGCACTTTTCAAATGCTACCTGCTAAGTATAACTAGTGATTTCCAGTATTTTAATATTAGCTCTACTCCACATTTTCTTATAAAACTACTACCTTTAATTTTTTATATTTATTGAGCATTTTATGATATCAATAATTATTTTAAAATGGTACATAGTTTAAGAAAAACATGATGTTATAGTTTATATGTCAAGGTTCCTCACCCAATCTCCTGCATTCATAAGTGTGACTTTTGAAATGTGATTAGATCATGGGGGCATTATATTAATCAGTGGATTAATCCACTAATAAATACATAGCTATGTGTTTTTAAAAGATAGGAATAGGCAGGTCACTGGTGTTATAAACTGGAAGGCTTTGTGTCCCACCCTGTCTCTGCTTCCCTTCTTTCTCTGCTTCCTAGTTACCATGGCATGATATTTTCCCAACTATCCATCTGCCACATCCCCTCACCATGCCATTCCTGCCTAGGACTCAGTTAAATATGAACTAAATCCTCTTAAAAACTGTAAGCCAAAATGAACCTCACCTCCATAATTTGTGGGTATCTAGTATTGTCTCTCAGTGATGAAGAAAGTAACTTAAACACATGATTTGGAAAATTTTCAACAATTCCTGAGATTTTAAATTTCTTATTCTATATCCTAAAGGTTGATATCCAGAAGAGGACATATTTGGAAACACTATGCCCTTTGAATTTTAGTTCACAAGAAACGTGGTAAATAATGGAATTTGAAAAATTCATACTGACAGTTTCTCATGATATTTTCTTATCCATCACGGTGTTATTTTTTGGAACATAATGTTTGCCTCTAATCCATGTTCATTTTTGTGATTTAGGAAATTGCTAGTCTGTTTCTATAGACATCCAAATATTGAAGTAGGTAAATTCTTGGGCACACTATTTTTATATGTTGTTCCAATTCCTATGAACCTTCATATTCAGCTTCATTATATGACCATTTTTTACTGAAATCAATGTAAAGATTCAAGGAATAGGTTAATTTTCCAGGAGAGATTGAGGGTTTTGGGATTTTTTTTTTTCTTTGAACCAGGGATTGAACTCAGGTCCTTGCGCTTGCAAGGCAGGCCACCGAACCACTGAGCTAAATCCCAGACCCAATTGAGTTTTAATTAAAATATTTTAAGTGTTTTATTTTCAATGTATGCTTTCTAGTGGTTTGTGTGGTTGGTTGGAGATTTCACCATTACTAATTTACATGGTCTGAGAACTGTGTTTAAGAGGTGGACAACAGAAAATTTAAAAATTCTAATAAGCTGTATTTTGATGAGTATAAATTTTTCACTCAAACAAGGCTCTATTTAATGTCCTTACTGATTTTGCAGATATTGATACATTACATTTTTTCACACTTCTTTTTCAAAAACCCCTGAAGCAATCTATTTTCAGAAGAAGGTCAAGGAGAAATAATGCCATCATCTGCATCATTCTGATTCCAGACCTAAAATTAAATCTTCCCTGAATTCTAGATGACATTTTTAACTAATAAAGTACTACATATAGCTACTGCATTGTTTCCATGGTCATGTTTTCAATGGAACCTGGAAAATGTGAGAGATGGTGGATCACAGGGGACCAAAAGGGGAGTTGGCTGTATACACATATATTTTTAAAAAATAGTTTCTCAAGTGATATAAAACATTTGAGAAAAAAGGGAAGTACTTGTACTAGAATTCAGTAAAATAGTCTAAAAATGATTCAGTTAGTCAACATGATTTATTGATTTATAAATGATATCACTATTTCCATAGGATTGACTTTGCTTCTATTCAAAACTAATAATTTTCATGAAAAATGAACAAACCACTCTTTTGCATGCATGTTGTACATTAAAGACTCTAAAATAAGATGTCAGTGTTTAACATCTGCTGCGTAAGGAACTGAGTGCAGACTTCATTTAGGCAGTTATTCAACCTGTCACTGGAAGTAAAATTAAATTTATGGTGCTATTTATGTCCTATATCCACATGTGATTGCTGTTATAACTGAAATGCAAGTTCACCTGTTTCCTGCTTAGCCACACAGACATATGAAATACAACAACAATGCCTGATAGAGAGGAAGTACAAGAACAGGTTGAATATTAGAACCAATGGCCTGATTGTTAAATCAAAATTAGCCAGATCAAAGTGTCCTGAGTAAGAAAGTAGAGTCAGAGGAAAAGAAGAAATGAAACAATCCGCATAACTGGGCAGTTTACCATGAATTATGAATTAAATCTGAGTCTTTTCAAGAAGAAATAATGAACAATCATAAACAGAAAGTAAACCAAAATTTTAGGTTTATACTGAAAATCTACCCTATCAGTTTCTTCCAACATCTTCCAAATTGCCCAATAAACTATCTGAAGCTGTCATTCCAATCCACTATGCAGACAGGTCTTCAATGTGTCCTGAAATTAATTTCTGTCATAGTTCTCAGGGTCAACTAATGTAAAACGTGGCTATGCTGTATATGTGTGTGTGTGTGTGTGTGTGTGTGTGTGCGTGTATTCCATATCCTTGCTAACAAGTTCTTTTTAATTTCCAAAGTGAAAATTAGCTTAAGAACTTAGTATGATCATAAGATTAAAGAAAGATGCTAACCTCTTCATTTCCATGCTATTATTTTCCTCAGTATTTAGAAGTTTGTGCTAAGTTATGTTGGTCATATTATCCAATCTTTCTATTCTTGAGTTTTCTTATATAAAAGATAAAGGTAATGCAACTTTTATTAAGCTATTTTGGAGTTCTTCACAATAAACTTCATACGAAATCCAGCCTGCAGTAAAGAATCAGTAAGCATTTAGCAATATGTTGTTATTGTCTCCAACTAATGAAAGAATATTATGAGCAGTAAATTTTGTACAGTACAGCAAGGGGCTATGTTCAGAAATACATCTCTTTATCCTAGCAAGTAAGATAGTGTTCATCACAATCAGGGGATTCCAAATAAATATTTTTTACCAAATAAAACTCTGTCATTAAAGATATAACTCAGAGAGCAGGCATTTAACATCATTAAATTGATTAAAGATTGATAGATTAAAGATCAGAACAATTGAATTGCTGCTTAACATGTATATCTGCAGAAGGGCCATTAACTACTGAGCCACTCTGGCAAGTTGAAGGACAAATACAGGTTTTGTTATTCCACCTACTTTTCAAGCTTGATTTATTTTTCCTCATAAGCATAGAGTTGAATGAGCTACCCTTAAGGGCGGAAGAAATGGAACTGCTAGAGTGAGAACAATGTGCAAGCAGTGCTAGGAGTTCCAAATTAAATGCAGTAAATGGCCACCCCTGAAAAGTCATAAGGTTGTATGGGGGTTTTTTTTTCACATCTTTAACCATTTGATCATCTTTTATGCTTAGCCTCTAGAAATAGAGGCTAAACTATCCATTTTCTCATATCGATGGACAGGAATAGGCAAGTACTTTGTGGATGAGAAACTGCTACTATATTTGGAAGAAAGTCTCCAGACAAATGTGTCTGTCCTTTTATGCTACAGGAAGTAACTAGGCAAAATTTGCACTCACCGCATTGAAATTATTGCACTGTATACCTGATACTGGGCCGTCAGAAGGATTTCAAATTGCCTATCAGAAGTTGAGTTAAAAGTTAAGCCATGTATTGGCGTGCAATATCTACCTCCCCCAACTTCTAATCGTGCAATCTTGGAAAAGATACCTTCTAGTCTACTCCTGTGTAAGATGGAATAGTAAAGATCTATCTCAGATGATTGTTTGATGATTAAATGAGCCAATCCCTAAAGAAAAGTTAAACTAGTGGTTGACTTCTATCAGCACTCATTGAGTAGTAGTAAAAGGAACTCGCTTTTAAAGTCCTCAGGAAAGAAATATTTCTCAGTGATTTGTATATTAAACATCAAACTGTTCAGTTAGATAGTTCTCTTTATTCACAATTAAAAGATATTAGTCAGTCATTTTATACCAAAGGTCAAATTTCATACCCACTAAAGTGTTGTTCCCTGTCTTGATTTTCAGGTAAGTTTGAGAAACTCTGCCTGGAGGAAGGGGAGGAGTTTTCACTTTTTTCTCTCTCTTCAGTATTAAGAAAACTGCATTAGAAAAATTTCCCAGTCAAAATGAAGAGGGGGATTGAGTGTTACAGATAGCTACTAATTATAATGTATCACAGTTTACTCAGAATAACTCGAGATAATCAGAAGCATGCAAAGTTGAACAGGGCTTTATTTCTGTTCATCCGATTCAAAATTTAAATTTTGCACTTAAAAATGTGTCCCTATTTGGGCATCTTAAACCTCTTCTTGCCCATTCACTTGGAGGAATAGAATCTGAAATGTGCTCTGTAGCTTGTAGCCACTGCTTACTTGCATTTACTTGTCTCGAGAGTGAGTAGGCTACCAGAAATTCAGACTGAGAGCCTTGATGCATAAGCTTTTCGAAATGCGTGTTGCTCTGTCCACCTGAATCCAGTCATTGTATTATCAAGTCCATAAGTATAATTATAACAGCAAAAATTAATATGAAGTTTATTTGTTTCAAAGAACAGTATGTTTAATCATAACATGACTCTCATATTGACATTGAATTGTCCTGAATCTATTGTTCTGTGACCTCACCTTAAACTTTTCTGGACTTTATAATATTGTTATCCATATCTATCAATATCTATATGTCTCTCTTTAAATAATTGTAGCTTGTGTTCTGAATATTTTAACAATTTTAATGTTTTTGGTTCAGCTTTGATATACATAATGACAGCAAGTAACTAGGCATTTAATGCCTTTAATTTCCAAATAGATGACAAAAATGTAACTAAATATAGAGTAACTATGCTCACCAACATTAACAAAAGCCTCTAGTACTCATATGACAGGCCTCTAGCTAGAGGGAATGTGGTGTCCCAGATAGTGCAAATGATGTCTTTGACCTGAGGTAAACTGGCAGCATGCTGTTACATTTTAGAACATAACACAAGACAATATCCAGGGCTCTGGCATTTTTTTCTGAAGTGTACTCATGCTCTTTTAAAACACTGTGACTCTCAAAAGGAAAAATACTACATTCTGACGCTACTATCTTATAAAAGAAGAAGAAATTATGGCTTTTAATACCTAGATAATAGGAAAAGGGAATATTATTGTTTTAAATATTGAAAATAAAGTATTTTATATTGCCTAAAATAAAATATGCATGTGTATATGCAGGCAAGAGAACTAATAACAACTATGCCACCCTTCTGTGTATATTCTAATATTACTTAAAACTTCCTTTACTCTGCAATAAAAGATAATAGGATCTCAATGACTAATATACAAAGAAATGAAATAATGCAGTAGAACACACAAATCTCCTTGATAGTGGTTATTCAGAAACATGGGAGACCAAATGTTGATTGCTTTTATTTTTTTAGTGTATTTTTAAAGATTTATTTATTGGCCAATTCTGCCGGCTTAAAATAAATCAGTTTGTAGGACTCAATACCACTATTTGAAGAGCACTGTATTAATGAAAGTAATAATGCAGATGGATGCAGAAGGATTAAGAACAATCATTTTGAGATGTGTATAGTTTTGTACTGCCTTATAATACACACACGCTTGCCCTGCATTGCCACAATCACTAATGCAGAGTAATACTTTTACTTTCACAACTAGAAGGGCATATACCTTTTGAAAAGGTGTATTTATCTTTTAATTAGCAGATAAAAGTATATCTATAATTCATTGTGTATATTATGATGTTTTGAAATATGCACAATAAGAAATGGTTGAGTTGAGCTAATTGTCATGCATTACCTCACACATTTTGTTGAGAACTATCAAAATCTTAACAATTTTCTTTCTCAACAATTTTCAAGAGAAAATTCTCTTGACAGTTTTCAAGAATACAAAAGATTTCTATTAACTACATTCCACTGCATATACTGTATTTTCTGAATGTATTCTATAAAATTAAAATATTTTTAATCTTTTAATTAATATCTCCTTAACTTCCCTCCTTTCCTTTGGGTCCACAATTCTACTTTTTGCTTCTAAGATTTCAACATTTTTTCATTCTACACTGAAGCAACATCATGCAGTGTCTGGTTTTCTACACCTAGCTTATTTCAATTATTTAAGTTTGTTAATGCTATGACTACTATTTCTTTTGAATTATGGCACAGTTTTCCTGGTGTCTGTGCAATCTTGGCATTGACTGTTATGAAAAAACAGGTTGTTATGAAATGATTTATTTGACAGAATATCCTAACCTCTCTCAATTCTCAAGTTTTTATAAGAAGTAGCTCTCAAACATAGCTGCTAATCTATGAGAATAAACTGGAACAATTATTTTTTAAATGTGTATAGCCCAACCTCACTTAATTTTTATTTTCTAAATTAATAGAAAGATACAGATATAGTGTAGATATAGAGAGAGACAGAGAGAGTTAGATCTGAGTTCTAGATCTCCTTCTATTAACTAATACCTTGGGTAAATCCTTGGTATTTAAACAGTATTTTCATTTATAAAATTATTTTTTCCTTCCTAAAATGTTTACTTTCTGTAGGGTATAGGTTTATGTAAGCATTAGATGAGAAAGAAAATGTGACAGAGCTTCAAGACTGACATGGATGTACAAAGCTTTATTGCTGTAATCTATGCTAAGGAAAGTTTAATGGTCACCAAGCTAGTCCTTGTTTTCTTTAAAATATTTGGGCAATTTACCAACTTTTCTAAATTGAGTATGGACAAGCACTGAGAGTATATAATGAATCTGGAAAAATACTTTTATTGAGGGAGCCTAAAAAATATTTCAGGAGAAAAACTATGCATTGCCTACATAAAATACAGCTTTTGAAGTGTTACATGATTCTAGTTTTTCACTAAGCCGTTATACAACTGTTTGTAAACTATGGATCACAAGTATATTTGGTAATTCTGTCTTTTCTAATATGTACTAGAGGTTCAGGTATGTTCCCTTCCACCTGATAAAACCAGTTTTACCACCATTTACACATTTATTCCAAGAATCTTGCTGTATATATGTACCTGTTTTGATTTTTTACCCAGTCTATGACACTGAACAGTTCATTAAAGTGTGTTCATTTTTTATCTGTATGTCAGATGTTATTTTATCTTTTTCATTTTTACAGAATGTTTATTAAAGTTTTATAGTATATATTTCATTTGTCTTTTGTAAATCTGTCACTGTAAAGACAAATCTTTTGTTTAGTGACAAACAGCAGTAGCAGTTGTCATAACCGCATGTTGCATATTTGACAAATTCTATATCTTTTTGAGATACAATTTTGCTTCTGCATTTCTTTCTTTTTTTTTAGTATTGGGAATTGATGCTAAGACCACTGCACTGAACTACAGTTTGAGACCTTTTTATTTTTATTTGAGAGGTCTTGCTAAATTACCTTGCTTTCACCTCCCAGAGTTCTAGTGTTACAGTAGTGCACTCACATGTCCAGCTTCCTTCTGTATTTCTGAAGTAATGACTTTATTGTTTCTGTAGTGTCTAGTGGACCCTGTTATACCACCAAATCTTGTGAATAACTTCTCATACAATTCTATGAAATTGCATGAGTGATATTTTCTGCTTCTGATTTCAAAACTCATGATTCACTGAGTTTAGAGTTGTCTCTTCTGTTAGGGAATCTTATTAATGAAGCACATGACTTGACTGAACAAACCTGCAAACAGGTGCCATCTTGCTTCCTATCCAGAAAATAATTTTTTTTTTTTACAAGCCCAAGGCAAGGCAAGATACAACATGTACTTGTACTTAGTCACCAAGATAAATGTATTCATTATGTATCACAAATATGTACTGATATATTTTTAATATATTAACTAATGAGAGGGCAGTTGGATGATTATTTGGAGAACAAAAGAACACACAAGGAGGAAAGTAAGTCCTTGAGCCCACAAGAGGAAGACGGCTGTGACACAGCTGACGGATGTGCCATTGCAAGAAAAGGAAATTGTAGATAATTAAATTTCATGAATGTAGGAGCAGAAATCTTTAACAAAATATTAACAAGTCAAATTTAAGAAGATATAAAGCAAATGTATATTATAACCAAGAATAAAAGGTTGATTCAACATTTGAACATCAATTAATATAATCCATTAATAGGCCAAAGGAATATAAGTACATAATCATATCAGTAGATATAAAAAATTTATTTGACAAAATCCATCATGAAATAAAAGAACCCTCAGCTAAAAAGTCTAGTGAGAACAATTAGAGAAGAAAAGAAAAATAAAGACATACAACTTTTAAAAATAAAAAAACAGATGACATGATTTAATATGTAAAAAAGCCTAAAGAATCCACAAAATATCTGTTACTACTAATAATTTCAGCAATGTTTTGGGAAGTTCACTATAGTTCTACTCACAAGTAATGACTAATCAGAAAGAGAAAGAATGCAACACATTTGTAGCAATGTTAAAAATAATATACCAAGAAAATAGCTAAATAGGGGAAGTGGAAAGGGTAGAAAGAAGGCAAAAGAAAAAAAATATGAGAAAAGAAAAATGTAGAAACAAAGTCTTTGTAAATAGGGAAGGGTGGAGGGGGTGAAGGAAGGACAGAAGTATGGGGAAAAAAATAACCAAAATGCATCATGTAAAGTTACAAGATACCAATAATGAATGTACAGGAAACGTTTCAGTACACTGGATTTTGTAATAAATTCTGGGATATAACACAAAAGGCATAGAAAAGCAAAAATCAATAAATTGAAGGGATGGGGATTTAGCTCAGTGGCACTGTGCCTGCCTCACAAGTGCAAGCTCCTAAGTTTGATCCCAGGTACTGAAAAACTAAATAAATAAAATAAACAAGTTGAACTGTTAAATTTCTTTTTTTTAAATGGAAGAATCAAATGACAGAAGGCAAACTATGAAAATATGTACCTCGTCTAAGAATGAAATTTCGATGTGAAAGAACAGATTCTATGAATGGATATTAGGGTTTCACAATTAATTAACTTAAGGTTTAATTAAAAAAATAAACAGGCATAATACTACAGCAGAAAATGCATACTCTAAAGTTGTAGGCTGAAAGTTAAAGTTCATGTAACTTATATTATATATTATATGTCTCCTTTTTCTTTTAATATATATATTATAACATATATTAGCCTTTTATTGATCTCTAATATGAAATTAGCAATTGCCTTTTTTAGCAGCAAGTTTTAGTTCTAGAAGATCATGCAAAATTTTTATATTTTGAGTTCATTGTTTATGTTCTGTTCTCTTTTCCATTAGCCCCATGGTAGGTAATACTGTCAACTTTCTGTATCTGTGGCTTCCACATCTGCAAATTCAACCAACAATGGATTGAATATAGTCACAAAAGAAAATTGCTTTTGTTTATTAACATATGCATACTATTTGTCATTATTTCTTAATATAATATAAAACTATATAACCCTTACATTGTATTTCTGGAACTACTTTAAAATGTACAAGATAGGCATAGGTTTAGGCAATGATTATTCCCATTATGTGAAGTAATTGAGCCTTTGCAGATTTCATTATTTGCAGGGGATGGTAGAGTTCTTGGAACAAAATCTCCATGGATAGTGAGGCACACTGTATTACATAGTGTTTTCTGGAAGTTTTATGTATGTTTTCTCTTTCTTATATATAGTCCATAGTACTTATATTCAGGCATTTTCAGTGTTGCTACAAAAATAAATCATGATTCATCTTTATCAATAATTGTGTGCCCAATGATATTTTCATAATTGTGGACTAATATAGCTGAGGCCACCTGAAAACATACTCTGATACAGAAATACAGAAATTGAATTGAAGAAGGCTTATAGAGTGATATTGTTTGTGAACTAGAAATGTGGCTGAGAAGAAAAATAGGACTAAACTAAGAGAAAAGGTGAAATGTAATGCAATAAGTTCTAAGGTACTTCCTTTGGTACTATATGTAGAAAAAATTTAGTATCTGTTGATTCTAATCATGATGGCTCATTGTACCTTCCCTGTTCCCTTCCCAGAGTAAAAGTTATTTGCTGTCATATACATTTCAATAAGTGCTCTGGTGTCCTCCGGGCTTCTGCTTTAACAGTGATCTCTATTCCTGACAGACTGGACATTTTAAAGTGTCAGTGATGGTAGATGTATCAATGTTGGTGAATATTCTATAAGTGTCTTCTTGTAATTATTTGAATAGGCATGCTTGGAAAATCCTGGGATTAGAATCAAATTAGCTACATTATTCTGTTAAGAAAAGACAGAGAGAAAATAAAATGCCCTAAATAATATCAACCTAAAAGATGAATTAGTCTGGAAACAACCAGTGGTAATGTTTGAAATGAACTGCATTGTTTCTTATGAAGTAAACCCTTCTTCAGTGTTACATAAAAACTAAAAAAAAAAAAAACAAAACAAAAAAGATTAATATCTTTATTCCACAGTAATATTGATGATGTATATTTTATTTGAAGAGTGCTAACAAGGATATTTTCTTGCCTCAATGCTAATTTTAAAAACAAAATTCATGTTATCTTTAATTCACTAATTACACAAAAGAATGAATGACACTTTCAAGGATGATTCTTGATCAGTATTTAGTCATTGCTTTTATATTCAGGAAAGGGAGGAATTGCCTCTCTGATGTTTGACATGCATTGTATAGCACAATAACTCAGAAACTGAGGGTCTTCAGTTTTGTTCTAAAGCGTTTATTAATATATCTGTATTTTCTACAATAATTGTACATATATTTATATGTTTATTTCAATCTGTATGAATAAGACCAATGTATTTGTCAGTAATGTATTTGTCATTTGGTGTACTATTGAATTTATATTCTTTTCTAGGCATTTCCTAATAAATAATTTAGAAATAGACATTGCTTTTCTGTTTTTAGTCTGAATAAGATATACCATTAAGCAACTCTTAAAATAGACAAATAGTATTAAATGCTGTGATAGGAATCATACAGATTGTGGTATTGAATGTGATACAGGAAAACTAGGAGATCACATATTTATGAGGAAATAATAAATTTACATTAAGCTCAAAACTGTAGCAGAAAAGTATCCAACTAAAAGGATAAAAAGAAGCACATCAAATAGCCAGAGGCAGAGGTCGAGATACAGTTCATGGAATGGAAAAGGACAAAGGGATGGAAGACAGTATGAAGTTTCTAAAATATTAAAAATAGATATTCCATGAACTAGCAAGTGAAATTGGCATCGGGAAGAAATACCTGCACTTACATGTCCATTACAGCATTATTCACAGTATGGAGTCAATTTAATTATTCATTGAGAGATGAATGGATAAACAAAACATGAAATATATCTCTATCTATATCTATTTATAGATGTGATATCCATATGTATTCATATAGATAGCAATATCAATAGATGTGGTGTATCTGTATCTATATTTGAATATGATATATATCTATATCAACACTGATTTAGATTACCATAAAATATTATTCAGCCTTTTCAAATAAAGAAATTTGAGCCAAGTACAGTGGCACATGCTTGTGATCCCAGCTAATTAAGAAGCTGTGGTGAAAAGATCAATCGGATCTAGGAGTAAAAGAGCAGCCTGGTGAACATATTGAGGGCTTCTCTCTCTCAATAAAAGAATGGGATTAAATGAATTTGAAACATCATGGAGGAACTTAGAGTACATCATGCTAAGTAAAATAAGGCAAATACCATATGATCAAAATAATACAAAGAATTTAAAAAAAACTAAGCCCATGGAATGAAACGGTAGAACTATAATCTCAAGAGCAGGGTTGAGTAGGGTGATTGGATCAAAGAGTGAAAAGCTTTAATTTTATAGGGTGAATTATTCCTCAAAATCTAGTGTGCAGCATGCTGACTGTAGCTAGTAACACTGCATTATATATATGTGTGATTAGTTGAGATGAATTAGAAATATTTTATCACACACAAAAATGGTAACTGATGATGAATATAAGTAGCTTAATTCTGATAATTCCACATTTTATATTATATCAAAGCATTTTGTTACATTGCTGAAAAATATGTACTTTTTACTTATGAATTATATCTTAATAAAGCTGAACAATTCAAAAAAGAAAATGAAATTGATAAATTTGGGAGATATGAGCCTTAGGGATTGCTTTGGTATAGACAGAAATGGGGAAATTACAAAAATGCCTTTTATTTTTTACTTGAAAACAAGCTGAATGGAGTCACCATTCATTTAAAAGAAGAAATCAAGATGCAGACAAAATTAGCTGCACAGGAAAAGGTTGAAATCACATTTGAGTGTCTTTTGCAATATATCCCACTAGAGATGTTGAATTAGGGGTTGGATTTATGGGCCTAGGCTGTAGGAAATCTAGATTTTATAGTTAATTCCATATACCTGGACATTAAGTTATTACAAGTAAATAGGACATTTTAAGTATGTGAAGAAAACTGTATGAGAATGTTAAGCATTATGTGATTTTCGGGAGAGCTTGCCTTTGGGGAATCCATGAAAAAGAATCTCATAATCCAAAGAATATAGGAGAGAAACACCTGCTATGATATTTGCTTGAAAGAAATCAAGTTAATTTTAATTTTATCTATGAATAATTGGTAATCCTGGCAAGAACATTTTCTTCAAAATAGTTGTGACAGGAGTCAGACTATAGTAGCTTTTAACATGAATGCGTTATTACAAACTGGTAGACATAAATTGCAGCAAGCTATTGAATAGTGCTCTTTTGCAAGAGTTTAAGTTCCTAAGGAGCAAAAAATGTGATCTTTGTTAAAAAATATTAGCAAAGAAGTGAAATTGTAGTTATACAATATTAATATGCAGTAATTATACACGGGCTATGTCTCTAAGCAGAAAGTAAGGGAAAGGGGGAAAGATGGTGTGCTATATTCTAAGCTCCATTACTTTCTACAGTCTCTCTGGACAAGTCACATTACATTCATCTTTTTTTTTTTTCAGCTTTAATTGAGTTTATTGGTACATTTTAGGGATACAGTACAGTTACATTCATTGTTGGGATCTTGTACCTCTACATGACAAGTCTTGATTCTCATTTTTTCCTCTTACCTCTTTAATGCTTAATGTGAACACAGATGATTCTAGGAGTATCACTCTCTTTTCCTTATTGTTAACTAGCCTTCACATTTTATTTGACTGTAAGATTTCATTTTATTAAATGGGAAAAATAAAACCTTCACCTACTACTTATTTAGTAGCCAAAGTCAATATAATTAATTGCCTCCATCGTGGCACTTCATTGATTAAACAAATATGTATTAACTGTCCAAATGCAGCCCCCGGAAACAAAGAAGGAAATGACCCAAAGGACATTACTCAACTAAACAAACAAAAACGGCTTCATGAATCCACCATTGAATTTCACTTACGAAATTTTATTTTTGCTGGGGATTTAGCTCAGTGGTTTTGGTGGCTGCTTCGCAAGTACAAGGACCCGAGTTCAATCCCCAGTACCAAAAAAAAAAAAAAAAAAGAAAAAGAAAAGAAATTTTATTTTTACCTAATATTTTGCATAATATCAATAATTTGAATCTCATGAATAACATTTTCCCTAACTTGATTCTCTAGGAACTTATAGAAGGGATAATTATAATTTCCTTCTGTAGATACTTCAACATCAAGCAACCTTGATAATATGTGTGGCTATACAAAATTAAAAATGAAAATCCTGTGTAAAGCAAATACTGTTTTCTTAAAAAAAATTTTAATATGATTTTATTTTAAAATAAATTTCTTAAATTTTTATAAAACGTATGCATTTGTTTGTTTTTCTGACAACAAAATTGAATACCACAGACTCCCTTTACGTAATTCTAGAAAACTGTCAAAGGATA
This sequence comes from Fukomys damarensis, assembly GCF_012274545.1. Classification (NCBI taxonomy): domain Eukaryota; kingdom Metazoa; phylum Chordata; class Mammalia; order Rodentia; family Bathyergidae; genus Fukomys; species Fukomys damarensis. Next base: position 53,865,651 of record NW_022900928.1, read on the forward strand.
ATCTGTTTTTTTTTTTTTTGGTATGGGGATCAAACTCCAGTCCTCCTGCTTGCAAGACAGGCAGGCGGTGGAACCACTGAGCTAAATCCCAGGCCCTAAAGAAGAGTCTTTGAGATGCAAATGGTCTCACTGTTGTATTTGAACAGCTGTTCTATAATGTATAGCAAGTTTAGTGGTAATATTACATATTGAAGTTTAATTTTAGCTCAGTTTATTTTTCATTCTAAAACTGAAAAGTGAAGCCGAAGGGAATAATGACAAAATCATGAGGCTCTCAATACTTATTGGAAGTTGAAAATTTTCCAATTAGCAATTGTTGCAGAATCAGCACTTACTTTACATTTGAAATAAATGTCTTTGTAAAGAACCTACAACTTACAGTTCTCATATGAATATAAAAACAACAGTCTCAAAAGGAAATTAAACAAAATGTACTTTAAATAGCTGCATTAATTCATGTATCTAGATTGTTTTAACCACTTTTATCTTTAAAAACTCTAGGCCTGATTTTTTAGATTACCATTTCTAGAGATGAAAAAGCCATGATTTTTGTACTCTGTATAAAAGCCATGTTTTCCTACTTTGAAGACAGTAATGAGGACTTTGTTGATAATATTGAGAAAAGTGTTAACGAAATCTACATAAAACAGCAATAGTCTTAATATAGTCAGTGTGTTTGCACTGCCATTCAAATTTATAAGAAGAAACAAAATACTTCTTGTTTATAATTTCAACTGTTGGAAGGATGCTAAAGTGGAAATTTTAAAAATAACACATCTTTTTAGTGATCGATATTTTATTACATTTTACCGAATAATTAATCAAAGATATACCTGGAAGATCCAATATTTTGAATTTCATTTTAAAATAATTATAGATACATTGGAAAAATATGTATAGTCAGTGTTACTAAAAATAACCAAGTAGGAAATCCAAAAGACCATCTTCCTGGAAAGTCAATGAAAACACATACAAAAACTGTCAGAATTAACTGTTTTGAAATTTCAAAAACAACTTAGAAATTTTCAGCCACTGGAGGAATACTACATCAATAGAAAAAGCTTAATTTCAGTAAAAGAACTTGATAGCATTCTAGCTTGCCTCAGTTCCATTCTCTGTTTTCTGACTCGTTGGGGCCTTAAAGACATGAGCATATGTTCCTCACATGCATCTAGTATCAAAAGGTTGAAGGGCACTCTTATTTTTAAAGAACTGAAATTGTATATTTTGACTTGTCTCGTGGCTCGCAAAAAGGCCTGGATCAAAGGGCTTGTTTTTTTCTTTTGCCTAACTCAAACGTTTCCCAGCAATGCGAACATTACCTAATGGCATTTACCAAAAACATTTAAAGGCAAGTGCAATAGCTGCTTATGCTAGGGAAAGTGATACCAAAAAATAAGACACACACACATAAAAGTTATGTGGCATTTCCACTTCTACGTATTTCCAAGAGAATTAAAAGCATACTCAATTTGAAATCATATGCTCAAGTGACACACTTTTACCTGAATGTTTGTAGCAAATTTTCCTAATAACTAAAAGTAGAAAAAACTCAAAGGACCAGCAACTGATCATGGAAAAACAACTTGTAGTATATAGATTCAATGGAAGAGTAGTTTATTATAAAAAAGAAATGAAGTACTCGTACATTTCACAAAATGAATGAATCTGAAAAATATATGTTTGATGAAGTCAGAAACAAAAATCCACATGTCATGTCCTCATTTAGTGAAATGTCTAGAATAGGCAAACCATGGAGGTTGAAAGATTATTGACCAAATGCTAGGAGAATAAGGAGATATGCTGTGGCTGCTTAATAGAGAAGTAGTGTATGTTTAGTATGATAAAAATATCCTAAAACTAGCAATAATTCAAACTGATACCAAATACCTTAGTCAACAACTGAAAGTTATTTTTCTTTGGTAGAACAGAGTTTGGTTAGTAAAAGGCAATCAATTGGCATCTGTTAGGACATGTCCCTAGATAGAAAATCAGCATCGGGGCAAAGATTTAGCCCAGTGGCACCATACCAGCCTTACAACTTACAAGTGTAACGTCCTGAGTTTGATCCCCAGTACTAAAAAAAAAAAAAAAAAAAAAAAAAAAAAAAAAAAAAAAAAAGAGGGAGAGAGAGAAGAGAAGAAAATCAGTATCTTCAGAAATTAAGAATCTTATGATTCTCTGATTCTCTGGTTTTTACTCAAATTATTACCCAAGATGTGGTTATGTCAAATTAATTTCTTCTCAATTCTCATTTTGCTATTCAACTAACCTTTGCACTTTTATTTTTCTATGACTGCTGACCACTCAATTTTACATATGCCTAAAGTAAACTTACCCCATCAGATTTATTTACCCCATCATTTACTAATGCAGCTCAGAGGAGGGTGTCATTCTGGGAGAGTAACTCACTTTTAGGGTGAAAGTATTTAAAATCTTATCAAAATGTTGATTCAAATAATAATGAGACAGATATTTTTATTTCTATTTGCATTTAAAATGGGTGTGTGGAGTTTTTTGTTGTCTTACAACTCAATGGAAAAAAGACAGATAGAATTATCACCTAGAAATACAAATAGTAATGATTGTGTTTTGCATAATTTAACTCTTAGATACAGCAATACTTTGATGGTATACAAAAGAAACTAAAAGCTTGGGGTATGCATAATATCACTTTTTAGTTTTGAGGTTGAAAAGAAAGAGTCCTGGCTAAAAAATAGAAGTAGTATCCATGTTATACACAGAATAGCTTATGCACAAAACATTTTTTGTCTTGTGGCTAATGGTTATGGTTTGGGGTCATGGGATAATTTGCTTTATTTCTAATGTGGGTACAACATAATAAAATTGAGATAAGTATACTAGGTTCCACTATATTCTAGGATAAATCAGAACTTGAAAATATTTATTCTTTAGGAGGTTTTATGACTGCTGTGACCACAATGGCTGGTTTAGAACCATCTCAAAGGTAAAAATAGCTTATATAAATTCAGGATATATGTGAAGAATCAGAAAATTGTGTACATATTGTCAATACCTCTACATACTAATGCAGAAATCATCTATAAGATCGTGTAGCAATTTTAATGGAAATGAATGTTTCCAATTTTGCTATTGAAAATGCACTATGGTTGGTGCAAATTTTTAAGACATTTTCTGATGTTCAAATATACCTGAAAGAAGTAGAATAAATCTCTGTGGTCACAACTGTCTTTATTGTTGTAGAAGTCCTGATGAATATCTAACTCTCATAAAAACATCATGGAATCCACATATCAATGATATGCTTTTCGTATTTTAGCATGAAGATAAAACACTGAACTTCAGTCATAAAAGATATTTAAATTCTTATCTAGAAATAATTTTATTTCATTTCCATCCAGGTTAATTGCCAGTGTATCTAGTATAGTGGATTCACATATTTTCTTAGAATATATGCCTTAATTGAGAATTTTTCCCATTTCATAATATCTGTATCAGTTTTGTTTTATATATTCTCGTAGGTATGGTACACAAAGGAAGAAAATAATAATCTTTATTGTAATGGAACTTATAATTTTAGGAGAAAACAGACTGCAAACTAAATATATAATTACCAATTATGACATTTGCATTGAAAATGAGTCTCCTTTTTTAGCAGTAAATAACAGGCTATCCAAATTAGATGGGGATTAGAGAAATATTCTGTGAAGGAATAGTTCTTAAGAGGATGGGACCAGGGATTTGGCTCAGGGGTTCAGCCACCTGCCTCGCAAACGCAAGGACCCGAGTTCGACCCCTACTACCAAAAAAAAAATGACTGGTGGAAGCCTAGGAATTATGGAAGATTATTCCAAGCAGAGGGAAGTACACATGTGAAAACACTGACATGAATGATTGCTTGGATGATTATGGTTGACAAAATGTGTCAAAAAATGAAATGAGAGAGGTCAGAAATTCCTATTTCTCTGGTGTGAAAAAACTATAATTGTACATGAGATCCTAATGGTATAATTGATGATGTGAAATAGGAAAAAAGGGGCTAAAGGTGTAGGGGAAGCAGGAAGGGTAGGGGAAAAGAAATAAGGGAGAAGAAAAAAATATGAGACAATGAAAAAATGGAAACAAAGTGTTTGTAAATGGGGAGGGGAGGAGGAGGTTAAGGGAGGGCAGGGACAAGGGGAAAAAATGAGAACTAAGACCTTCCATGTAAAGGTACAAGATCCCATTGATAAATGTAACTGTACTGTGTACCTAAACTGTACCAATAAACTCAATGAAAAAATAAAAAGCATTTGAGATTTTCAGTCAAGATCACTTGGCTATTGTTTGAAGAATGAATGAGGGGAAAAGCTAAATGTGGGGTATGTCAATAGGGACAGAGTTACTGTATTAATTCATCATGCTTATTCCTCTGTCACTTGCTAGCCTATGAAGTTATCATTTGCTGCCTGATGAAAGATCAGAAAAAATTGACTTCCTGTTTTCTTATGTTCAGGGAACTTCTTATATATAGTAGTTGTTATTTAAGAAAGGGCCAGGTATTTAGCTCAGTGGTTGTGCTGCCTGCTTCACAAGTGCAAGGTCCTGAGTTCGATCCCGAGTACAAAAACAAACAAAAAGATGGGGAAGAAAGTCTGTGAAACAATAAGAAATATATGTATTGTTTCAGCCCCCTGATCTCTGGCACAGAGCTCCTAAAATGCTTGTAATTTCCTGAGCAACAAAGAACTAGGAAAATATTTTTTTAAAAAAAAATAATGTCTAAGGGGCCGGAGGTTTAGCTCAGTGGTTTGGTGGCCTGCCTTGCAAGCACAAGGACCTGAGTTCAATCCCCGGTACCCCCCCAATAATAATAATAATAATAATAAAAATGTTTAGTTTCTGCCTTAGCTTCTGAATAAGAATTAATAATTGTTTCTTAATTTCTTGGGTGACAGAAGCATCTTTTGTTCTAATAAGGTGACTTTTACTAGTCCCTTATGGTAGGCCTATTCACCAAGAAAACTAAGTTTCAGTCTTCATTTATAAGCTCTGAACTTTTACCTCACCCTTCTTCCAAAGTTTCTAGATTGAAAAGAGAAGGCTGGAAATGGAGACCATTCTGGATCATGCCTATTTTGTGTTGTTCTTATATAAAAATCTCTGAACTTCCAAGTTTGTGGAGCTTCTGTGGACTAGGGGGATATCCTACATCAACTCTGTGGGGACAGACATTCCTGTGCTCAGATCCCTTCCAGACCTTCCCCATGTACCTCTTCATATGTAGCTTTCATTTTCCTTTATTGATAAAGTAGTAAATGTTATAAAAAGTGTTTGCCTTAGTTATGTGAGCTACTTTATTAAATTAACTAGACCCAAGAAGTGAGTAGTGTGGGTAAAATTTATCCCCATTGATTAGAAGTATAGATGATGATCTATTAGTTGTGACTGATGTCTGCAGGTAGGGAGAGAGTTATGAAATTGAACACTTGACCTGTGGATTCTGACATCAACTCCAGCTAAACAGTAGAAAAATTAAATCTTAACAATAGGATGCTCAGCTGGTGACTGCTGGAATAATTTCTTGTGCTGGGCAAAATAAACCCACACATACGGTGATAGATGTGTTAACCGTGAGTGACAGTTTAGGCTGTGAGAACAGAAAGCAGAAAATAAGACTTTGGTATTGCCTATGTCTCTGAAGATCAATTTTCTCATTCTTTTAGTTCTGAAGTGATTAAGAAACAGGGGCACATGTGTGTCTTATTTATTTCACTTAAGAGTATGGCCTCAATTGAAATAGGAAGAAAAAGGCTAAAGGTGTAGGGGAAGGGTAGGGAAAAGGAAATAAAGGAAAAGAAAAAATCTGAGAAAATGAAAACAGTCTTTGTAAACAGGGAAGGGAGGAGGGGGTGAAGGGAAGGCAGGGGTATAGGGAAAAATGAGAACCAAGATCTATCATGTAAAGTTTCAAGATCTGAATGATAAATGTAACTGTGCTGTATACTTTAAAAGTACCAATAAATTCAATGAAAAAAAGAAAAAAAAACAGGGGCATTATTTTCCTGAGTATTGTCAGGACAAAAGTCACACTAAATTCCAGTGGACAATTAAATAATTTTGAAATTAAAAATCTATGAGGAGGGCTGGAAATTTAGCTCAGTTGTTCTACCACCTGCCTCAAAATTTCAAAGACCCCAGTTTGATCCCTGGTACAAAAAAAAATCTATGAGGAGAAAGAATGCGAGTGAGAGAGAGAGAGAGAGAGAGAGAGAGAGAGAGAGAGAGAAAGAGAGTAGTAGTTTAGGAATCTTATGTGCATTGTGTATAAGTTTCAGTTACATGATTTATCTTTTTTTAAATTTTAAAATTTTTATTAGTACATGTTTGCTATATGTAGTGAACACATTGTGGGAAGTTGAATCTGTTGAATCTATTCATCTAATCTTTCCTATTTGCTGCCCTTCACAAGCTTGTATTTCCATAAGAATCCTAAGCCCCATTTTTCATACTTGAGTCTTTTCAGTCTGTGACCTAAGACTTTAGCCTGATGCTAGTGAAGGTTTTCTGCTGCCAGGTTTTGCCAACTCTAAGTAAAGCCAGGGGTATTGTTTCCCTGAGTTGAGGAAGCTTCATTCTCACCCGCTGCTGGGAGCATGAAGCTGTGGATGTGCCTTTTCCCCATCTATTCCACATAAACCATCAAAGCATGATGTTCTGCAGACCTTAGCTACTCTGCCAGTTCTGGTTACAGACCAGCCGCTTCTCCTTCCCTTGCACTTTCCTTATCTCTACCAATATAAATAAATTCATTGCAGTTGTCTGGAAGTCCTTTTCTCCCATCAGGAGGAAGACTCCACCTGGCCTCATCTTATTTCTTTGTCTGTCTCTTCTTCATCCCCCACTCTTCTCCCTCCATGGACTCTTCAGCCAGGCAAGCTGTAGTAACCACATATAAAGATCAGAAATGTGTTTTGTCACAATTGAGGTAAAGCACATCAGTTCCAAGTTTATTACACTTCCTCTAAAGGTTCTCATTAAGGAATAGCTTTATCCTATTAATTTGATTTTGTCTGAGTTGAAAAATGATAGCCTTGGATTACTGCGCTGAGAAGCAGCTTGCCTCCTTCCAAGCTTTCTTTCAAAACAAAAGGCCACTGAGCCAGTTGAGAATGTGTCATGTATGAAATTATCTCAGTGTTGTAGAAGAATTAACTGGCAAGCTCGCCTACATGGCAAGGAACAGAAAGGCTTTCATACTAAAGTGTAAAGGACCAAATCTCATGGCTTATTCAACTGATTAAAATACTGAGGAAAAACAAGGAAAACGATCAGGTAAGGTAAAATATTTAGAGAGATGCAACCAATATGAAAGGACTGTAAGTCCAGACTGTCTGTAAATTCTCATGTGCGTGATCTTCATAAATTATGCATTCTTCTTGCCATATCAGCCTTCTCATTTGATGCTTTAGTGATGAGGAGTAAGACTTATTTCTGACCAAGAAAGACCAGAAAAAAATGATCTTTGTTTTTTGTTTATTTCTTTGTACCAGGGAACAAACTTACAACCTTGTGCTTGTGAGGCAAGCAGGTTCCACTGAGCTAAGTCTCTCACATAAAGAAATTATCATAAGCTGAGGATACATACTTACTCTTTCACAGAGATACAGAAGAAGTGTGGTTGACATGACAGTAGCTGTCAATTTATTGGTAGAAGAGTAAAATTTGCATTTCTTAGGAAAAGCGTATGTGGAATCAGAATGAGACCATACTAGCTGCCAACAAGCCAATTTAGGTGTGATACAATTCTTTGTAGAGGTGATATTGTTATGATGTGAGTCTTTCCTTCTATATCTAAGCAGCATATTTTTGCTCTAGCAATTTTTTAATGTATTCTATTTTTAGCTGTCTTACTAACTTACAATTTATATTTAGCATATCATATGAATTCTTCTTATGTCTCAAATTACCTTTTACTTATTATATGTACTCAGCATATCTGATGAGTTCTATTTATATTTCACATGCTTACTTTTTAACAAATTATGTCTGTTTAGTAGTTTCTAAGAATCCATTTGTTCTGTTTGGTTTCTTGTCTTATTTGGCAGATTTGAATTTTTTGGTTTTTTGAGACAGGGTCTCACTATGTAGTTGAGACTCTCCTGGAACTCACTATGGAGCCCAGGCTGGTCTCAAACTCGCAATGATCCTCCTGCCTCAGCCTCCCTAGTGCTAGGATTACAGGTATGCACCACCACGCCTGGCCAGAATTGAATATTCTTAACAGTATAGCAAATGCCCATTATAGAATGAAGTTGGCTGTTCTATCTGTATCAGAATTACAAAATTTATACTTTATTCCCCAACATGTTTATTGACAAAAAAGGAGAGTTTAGAAATATTTATCATGATCTTTAGAGAGATGATAGTATCTTTGCCCACGCTGATAGAATATGTTGAGATTTGAATGAAACTAAGAGAATCAACAGAACTGGGTACTGAATTTACATGAGGTTTTCAGGAGAGAAAGATATCAAGGAAAACTTTCTGATTTCTGGTTGTATACAGGCATCAATTATGATAGTGGGCAGAAAAATAAGAGTAAATCGTGGAGTTAAAATAAATAGAAATTATATTTTGGATTGTGTTTCTAGGGAGATTTCCAGTTGGAAATTAAATATTGATGTGAATTTTAGAAGACAAATCTATTGAATAATACTAAGTTTGGAATTTATCAACATACAGATAGCTTTTAATACCCTGAAATTGAATAACTTCACCTAAAATAAGAGTATAGAGGAATGTAAGAAGTCAATGAATATATATGACCATATAAACACATATTTATTTTTTATTAAAGATTGCAAACATACATGACAACATGAAATGAAGATACTAAATAAAAATTTCAAATATACATATATATGACAGCAAAAAGGATATGAAATAAAAATTTATGCAGGGCTGGGGATTTAGCTCAGCAGTTAGGTGGCCTGCCTTGCAAGTGCAAGGACCCAAGTTCAATCCCCAGTACCAAAAAAAAAAAAAAAAAATTATGCAACACAGATTGATATTTAAAATACATTAGTTTGATATGATATTCATACATTATATCTTCTTTCTCATTTTCTTTTGATATAATATTTTTGAAATAATGTATTTAGAAATAAAACAAAGTTACACATTATAGTTGAGAAACTGTCCTTAAAATTTTATGTTTTATAAACTCTTTAGTTTTATTAATTTGATAAATATCGTATGCTTGTTGATTGTACCACTTACATCTTCTAACAAAACTTCCCACAGAAAAGAAATATACTTATATTTGAAATCCAAAAGCAACTAAAAGAGTTCACATTTTTAAGGTCAGATTTTTCTGTTTCTATTTTATTATATCCCATACTTATTTTTATTATATTTTATAAGCATAATGATAGAATTTAACATCAATACATATGGAATATCCTTCCCAAACAAATGACTATGAATTAAATCAAGCATTTAATTTAGAGAAATCATAAGGTTGCCATAGAGACTATCAATATGCCAAATGTGCAAAATTCTACCATATTCATGATCATGTTTCTCATTTAATAGTGAACACATGTGTAAAAACATAGTCCCCACATGTATACATAATGCATATTTTCTACAATACAATATATACTTTAATAAAACAGTGCAGTGATGTGTGGAATGTTTGTGATTTGTGTGATTTGAGAAAAAAGCAAATATCATCTTTGAGGGAATTGTAGAATTTGTAATATGTACCAGATACTAAATGATATTAATGATTTATTATCCATTTATTTAAGTATAGTTATGATAAAGTTTACTTAAAAAGTACTATTCATTATCAGTAGAAAATAGGTACAGAGATATATTGATAACATAACAAAATTTTTCTTAACAAATTTCCAAACAAACGAGCTGTAGTGACAGAAAAGGAAGTTTATAGAAAGCAGAGATGAAAGAGGAAAATGACAGATGGACATTAATACTTTTCAAACTACTCATATATACAGATTTCTTAAATTCTCGAAAAAGCAAAGAGAATGAGAACCAAAATAACTCATCAATTTGGTATACCAACATATCAAGACAAAGATTAACGTGTTGATAAATTTTAAAAATATGAAATGTAAAGCCTGAGATTTAGCTCAGTAGTGCTGCACCTTCCTAGCCAGAACAATGTGTTGAGTTTAATCCCCAGCACCAGGGGAAGAAAAAGAAAAAAGAAAAAAAAGAAAAGAGAAAAGATGCATATGTGTTTTCTAACATACTCAATAGATCAAAAATAAATTATTTGTTATCTCTTCCTCTTGAATTGTTCCCTTCACAAGGATGTAGTGACTATCTTTGTCTCTTTCAATCAGTTTAGGTTTGAAACTTACTTTGTGAATAAAATTGCTACCCCTGCTTTTTTCTGGGCTCCTGTTACATGAAGAAGTTCTCTGTCCTTTCACTTTCAGTCTATGGGCTTCTTTTTGCACTAGATGTGTCTTGTATACAACATATTATTGGAATTTGCTTCTTAATCCATTCTGCCAGTCTATTTCTCTTGATTGGTGAATTGAGGCTATTGACATTGATGATTATAACTGATATGTACTGACTTATTACTGTCATATTATTGTCCTTTTGTTGACTCTTTTTACTTTTTCCCCCTTCTCCTTTTAGTTTCTTGCCTTGCTTATTTGATTTCATCTGTTGGCCTTCATGGTGTTGTGACCTTCATTGTCTTTTTCTAGGATATTGTTTAGAATTCCTTGTAGTGCCGGTTTGGTGTTCATGAAGTTTCTCAGGCATTCTTTATCATGGAAGTATCTTATTTCCCCATCCATTTTGAAAAAAGTTTTGCAGGATACATCAGTCTTGGTTAGAGCTTGTTTTCTTTTAGTATTTTTTAGATTATTACTTAAATCTTCCTGATATATAGTTGGGCTTCAACCTATGGGTCTCCAATGACTCATAAACATTCTCATTTTCATAATACCAAAGAAAAACACATATTTATTATATGGATGATACTTTTTTTGTGTCAGTCTCACTGAAACTAGATTCTTGGAATTTACTTCTTTGCATACTTCTAGGTTGATTTCACTCACAAGAGATATTTTTCATGAGGTTTTGAAGAAGGAAGTGAAGTGTTATTCATGTTATTCTTATTCATGGAAAGTTGGTGAGGGACATGAGGCACTATACCTTAGGTGAGTTGCCACTGGCCTTGCTAGTGAGGGGAAGCAACCAGACCCACAGTTCCTCCAGATCCAGATTTTCTTTTTCATCTTTTTTTCTTTTTTTGTGTCAAAGAAATATTCAATTCAGAGAGTAAGTTAGTATTAGCTTCTCATGAAAGGCACATTCATGTCCAACGTCAGAGGCTTAGAAACAGTGAGAGACTGGTGTGAGTTCATTTCTTTCTCTTGGATTCTAGCATATCTTTGCAGGTTTTAACTTGTCTTATTTTCTATATATCAAGTCCATCATTGTTCACCATTTTCTTACCCTCTGACTTTCAAGACACAGCCAGAGACAGAGGAGCATCCGCCTCACCTACACTGTTTAACTTTCAGATGTTTCTGCTTTTCTAAGCAAACCCTGAATGATACAGATATGAACAACTTGGTGTTTTTGCATGTTTGTATTACTGTACTAAGAAAAGAGGAACAGAATGACAAGAATGGTAAATTTTTTTCCTGCTTGGACTCTGTCTGATAAATTCTGCTTTTAATAAACATGAAAATATGTTGGAGGGGCATCTCAATAGGTAGTAGAAAATTTCTTTGAGGAGCCAGTATCTGAAATAGATCTCCAATGATAAAATAGCTGTAGCGTATATTGTGAGGCTCCTAGAATAAAGAAAAATATAGAAATGCTTATTTTTTCATGCTCATGTGCTCACTATCGTTGATACTAATTTTATGGTTATTGTGATGAGAATCAAAGATTCACTGGATAGAAGAGTTTGGGAAGTAGAAAAGTGGTCATTACTGGTGGGAAGAGCATCATAAACAAAGCTCATGGAGCACATAGAGGTATATAAAATGTGCCTCTAAGCTTCAAAAGTGAAAGCTTCAAAGGAAGTATGGTCACATGAGGGTTGCGAGCTATGACAATACATATTATTTTCTGAGAAGGATAGAAAATTAGAGAACTGATGGAGTGGCGTATATTGCTATATGGTCTTTCTAGTGGTAGTCTGAGTGTTGGAAGGAAAGAGGTCTGGATCTAGACTGACTAGCAATCAATCAGTTTATGCACTATTTCTGATGACAGGTAAAAGAGAGTTGACCTAAATGTAAGAATTATCTTGGAGAGAAGAGAATGGATCTGAAACATTGGGTGATTGGAACATTGGGTGATTAGCTAGATGTACAGGAAGCAATAAAATAAGTTGCAAAGCTGGGTCTTCAGTCTGAAGTGCAAGCGTGAAGACAGAAGTGCTAGCAATCAGCATGTTGAATCTGGAAAGGGAAACAGAGCTGGGCTACAATTCTTTTATTCCCTTTACATTATGTATTCCGGATGTCTGTATTAGATAGCTCTATGTAAGTACAATTTGTCTATCTTGTTCATTTTTATATCCTTGATGACTACTTTTGAATCAGTACAAGAATGTTGTTAAAATGTTATTTTTTAAATGGAAGATCTTTGGCTATGAAAAAAGACATGAATTTTTAATATGAAAAAATATATTTCCTAAGAAATATCTAGGAGAAAATGGAATATATTTCATAAAATGGGGGAAATACCTCAAATAAAACAAGCCCAAATTAGTATTATAAAACCATTTGTTATATATATTACATTATCTATCTCACAGCTCAACAGTATAGCATTTTCTTTATATATTAACTTATCCAGTAAAGAATTACTAATCATCTTTTTTTGTACCACTCATGGTTTTAAGCATGCTGAACATGATAATGAAATTCCTGGATCATTGAGCTTATTTTCTTATGTGAAGATATGTCCATAAATAGAAATAAAATTATTATGCAGTATATCCAATCATTGCAATCAAATTGAAAGAGAAAAGGATGTAAGGAGATCAGAGCAAGAGAGGGTATGTTGTTATATTGGAAATTGTCAGGAAGGACTTACTTGATAAAGTGTCAATTTCACACAGATGGAAAAACGTTTAGTAGTAAGTTATGTTGATCTAGAATGGGAACGGGGATCGCTCTAGGTAGAGAAGTTAGTGATTCTGAGTGAGACAGTTTGTAAGGGAATAGGTAAGGCTTGAAACACCAGATTTAGCCCAGGAGTTAATTTTCATAAGTTTGAGACAACTATGTATAGAAGCTGTGGAGAAGAGGAGGCACCACCAAACTTTTAACTTCTACATAGTGAACAATAAGTATATGAAAGGATGCTTAGCTATTTCATAGAGGAAAGAAATAAAAATTAAAGTGATTTTATTTTTGGCTTGATAACAAAATTCCTTATTCATCACAATGATGAAAATATGGAAATTTATTTCTATTTTAGAAGGAATTAAAGCAATAAATCCAGGGATTAGCAAAATAAGTAAACTCATTTTATTACATCTATTGTAAGGAATATTAGGCAGACATTAAAAACAACAATAATGTAAAACACAAACCTGATTGTGGCTTTTCTCTATTTGCTAATAGAATCCCCAAATTTTAGCTAAGCATGTGGTAATATGCAATAAACCTTTCATTTTTCAGCTCTGTGCCAACCAAGAGCTGCCCTGTGGCTGAATTCTGATGAACTGTTTATGAACATAGTAGACTGCCTGGCAGGGATTAGTCATGTGTCTTTTGTGTGTGTTTGTCTTCATTCATGCTGGCTGAAGAGCTAAGCATAGTAATGATTTAGCTTCACCAGGGAAGAAGAGAAAGAAAGAATAATTTGCTTAACTATACCATAGAGACCCCATCTTAGCCCTAGATCTTTGCTCAGACTTTCAAATTTATGTTGTTCATATACTGATTCTTCACACATCTGTCACTCACTTTAATCTTAGATGTCACTTTAAAAAATAAAAAAGCAGATCACAAAGCATATTGTACAGTATGTTTGTTAATATGCCTGTGAGTTCCTATATGGGGAGAGAGAGGAAGAAAGACTGCAAGATGGAAATGTGAAAAACACAACTCACCTTGTAGAACACAAGTTATTTTTAATTCCTTCTTTATAACTTTAATTCTAACTGGATACATTTTCATAAATTGATTGTGTTTTTACATTTCACAAAACTGAGTTAGTTTTTAGTCTTTTTATAACTAGGGATTCATCTGCTAAAGATTGAAAATTGAAAGACTGACTACACATTCAGTCTGATACTGGAAATTCATTTAAAATTATATTTTAAACATTTCCAGAAAGTCTAGGGTTAATAAAAGTAATTTGCATGCTTCTTTGAGAAATATTAAATATTTAATTTGGCTAAATTAAAAGTAAATCAAGGGCAAACCATTTTCTGGTCCCCTCTTGTCTCTCTTTGACAGGAGCTTTCTGTCTCTCAATAAATTTTTCTGTTGTTCCTAGAATTCATTCTTCTATTTTAGAGAACATAAACTCGCATTTTGTGGATATGTAACAGGTTCAGGAGTTATATCTCTTCCCCCTATACCATTTTGCAGGCCTTCCACCAAGATTATTAACCAGAGGTTAAAGTTTGCATTCATAGGTTCTAACTTGGGTCTTTTTGCTTCATAGATCATAACCTTTGTTTCATACACTCTGGATATTTGTTAGATAGATTCTGGTTTTTGTTTCATAAATTCTGGCCTTCGTTTCAGCTTTTGTTTCAAAAGTGTCTTAATTTTTAAGTTGTGTGTTTTAAATGTTCCAAATTTTCTTCTTATGCATTGTCCTTTGTTAAAATAACATTTTATTCTTGTTTTCTATATGTTGGACTCAGTTGCTTAAAAATGTTGTAAAATGGGTCTCTTATAAAATCATCCCAGATAGATGCTTCAGGCTTTTATCTGTCCCTTATAGAATGCCAAACAATGGTTACTCTGCCAGCTAGTAATGGCCTTTAGGGAAGCTGCCACTCTCAAAGCAAAGGGCAGATATCTCCAGCTGCCCTCTGGTGAATCCTCACTTCCATTGATGCCAGTGGCAGGTGGAACATTGACCAGATAGGCATTTGGGTTCCTTTTGGAGGCAGATCTCTGATTGTGTGGAACTAGCAGAAACTGAGGTGACAACTGAGGGTTCATGGCCAGGGCTACTGTCTGGCAAATACCCAGAGATCCTTCAGAAGAAACTAACTCTTGATAGCACATTCGGGTAATTAGCAGAAAACTTCACATCTTGTCCTATCTTGATTACTCTGCGAGGTGATCATCAGGTATCCTCCATCTCAGAGTGATCTGAAACGATTCCATCACAGTGCTTTCTTAAGGACTGCTTTCTCTACTGCTAGTAAGTCAGACTCTAGAAAAATGTAAAAAAAAAATGAATCTTTGATAGATTAAAAGCTACTTGAGCCACCGTCTCACCCCCACCCCACCCCCACTCCCACCCCTGTGCATGGTCTTCATTTACATGTGTAGGGGAGAAAAGTACCTTTTCTGATAGGCTATGGACTTCGGAACATTGGCTGTGGACTTATAAAATACTATACAATGATTTTTGGATATTTAAATGGCTTGAACTTTAATTAGACATTTTCTCTCCACTAGTGAGTTAAAATTCCCCTTAAATTTTTCCACAAGTTGCTGAGAGTTTACCTTAAAATTAACCTTATGGTGAGACCTCCTTCTTTTGAGGGGTCAAACTGAGACAGCTTATAGCAGCTATTTTGTTTTATACTAAGAAAATAATGGGGCTCGGGATTTAGCTCAGTGGTTCTAGCACCTGCTTCACAAGTACAAAGACCCAAGATCAATCCCCGGTTCCAAAAAAATCAGTGACTTGCATTGCTGTATGTATGTATATAAAAAGAATAAAAAGAGTTTGGCCAGCCTTTCTCATCCTTCAAGCACACATAGGAAGTCAATAAGTGTCTCAGCTAACATGAGGACTATCACTGCTAGGAAATAAATATAAATTTAATTTCTGAGTTTCAGATATTTAGTAAACTTAATATGGACCTGTAGGAGGCCAGTGACATGTCAAATCCCAGATGTCTGAGGACACAAAGTCTGCCCTTTAGGATAGGCACTTGACAGACTTTGTTCTGATTGGGTCCCCTCTTCAGCTCACCAGCCCCCACAGAACCTTAAAAAGTAACCTTGTCTTGCTGCTAATAAAGATTGTCTATGTAAATGTCTCAGATTTCTCTGCCCAGGCCCAAGGCAAAATTCTCTGACCTGCCCATCTTTAGAGGTGATTTCTTTTACAGAAAGTGTCCTAATTAGACTACTGACCTATTTTCTTCTCTTTCAAGGGACTAGAAAGCAATAGTTTAAATCTCTTGGTTTGCTGGCAATACTCCCTTCTCTAAACATGATTGTTATGGCCAAAGTCAATTGTAACTTATGCTTTAGAAGTATGTACTGGAGTAAGGATATGAGTTCCCTGAGGAAACTGGGAAAGGGTAGATAGATAGTCCAGTCCAGTTTGATTTTCTGGATCTCTCTCCAGAAGGTAGCTACCTACCCTGGAGTGGAATAAACCTTGGAGGATGCCCTGGGGATTCCTTAAGGGACTAGGAATCAAGCAGGAGGACACTGTACTTATTTCTCTTATTTCAGATTTGGAGCTTCATATCTGGACCTTGTATTCATTTGGAATGTATTAAGGAGCAAT
Organism: Fukomys damarensis; assembly: GCF_012274545.1. Taxonomy (NCBI): domain Eukaryota; kingdom Metazoa; phylum Chordata; class Mammalia; order Rodentia; family Bathyergidae; genus Fukomys; species Fukomys damarensis. Next base: position 53,882,346 of record NW_022900928.1, read on the forward strand.
TTAGTATTTCTCTACACCCACATGTGGCGTGCCTACTTTCTAAAGCCAAGCACAAAGAGGAAAGTACTATGATGCTATTTCACAATTAGAATTATACTGTAAGGGAGAAAAAAATGGTCAAGATTATCTTATCTTTTTTATATAAAGAAGTAATTCTTGCTTGTGTTTGAACATAAATGTAGGCCAAGGAAAAATGAGAGACACCTCACCCTTAAGACATTCAGTACCTCTAAGCTCAAGGCTATTCCTCACTATTTAGAACTGGAAAACAAGTGTCCAAGACAATTTTAAGCCTTGACCACCAGGTGCCAAGAGTAGAGTTTCTAGGCCAGCTGTCATGAAAACCTCCATGAGGCTAAGTTTTTCAGGCCCCTCAACAACAATATTTCTTGCAGGAAGTACATGGCAAATATGGAACTACCTGCATTCATGTGTCTTTTTCTCAGTGAACTAAGACAGATTAAATGAGACCTAAGAAAGTTTTCAGATGACCCTGGTATGTACCTTAAGGTCTTTAGAGGATTTACTCAGACCTGTGGACTATATTATAAAGATGTAATGTTGCTCTTAAATCAAACATTGATTTCTAATGAGAGATAAGTGATATTACAAGCTGCCAGTACATTAACAGACATATTATCTTAATTTTGGAAGCTTAAAAGACAGGCAGACAGGGGGAAAAAACTGATTCCTACTGGAACACAAGCAATTCCTATGCAAGACCCTCACTCACTTCCCTGACAATCAGACAGGAGATTAAATAGACATTTTCAGGCTTGTATTCCTGAAGGTCTAAGAAATATGAGAACTAAGACCTTCAGTTAAATTGTCAACTTTCAGGAAAAAGATGAGGACATCCCTGGCTGATGATTTGATAAAAAGAAAATACTGTAGTTTTTGCCAAATCACAGTGTTTCTATGTAGATAGTATATGTTTTCTATGTAGATAGTATATGATAGTTTCCCCAGAGGAAATGGCCCCAGTGGTCCTATTTACTCAAAATGGTCCCTCACACAGGAAATGAGTCATGGTGAAGAATCAAGTAACTCCCAACAGGAAAAAGAAACTTACCCCACTCTGCCTCCTTCTCACCAGAACATTTTCCTGCCTCTAAATTCACACCTGTCAGTCAGTTTCACCCTCTTCACTAGCTCCAACCTATCACCCACTTACACGCAGTGCTCTCCCTAACTCCAATTAACCTCACTCCAACTGGGTTTGCTATCTCTTGCCATTGTTCCAGGCAGCCTGGCAGCTCTTTGCCCCCAACCAAAAGCCTTGCCAGGGGTGAAAAAAACGTTAAAACTTCTAGAAATAAGTATATGTTTATAAATACCAATGTAGGTGTTCTCATTTGAATATTAGCAATTATTTAAATGGAGAGTAAGGAAAAAAGTTCCACAACAAAGAACTTGTCATCCTAAAATTGTAATCACTAGTTGATATTAAGTCACTTGGTGATACAACTGTATCAGTACTCAAATACAATAATTAACATTTTGATTTCTTTTTTTCTACAGCAAGGCCCAAAGTAACATTCGTCTTTGAAAGAGAGACAAGCCAGGTAAATAGCAATGTAAACATACTTTTTATTATTACGCAAATGAACTTAGACAATAGAACACACTCTAAATGAGAAATACTGAAAGTATTTTCATTTAAATAATAAAGAATGACCAGTGTTATTGTCATATTTAGCTATTATATCTAGAGATGTAGTAAACATAAAAATTCAGAAAAGGAAATAAAAGCTGTGAATATTGGCCAGAATGAAACAAATCTGTAATTTGTAGGATCTTATGCACACAAGAACAGAATCTAGTGATAGAGGGAGAAGATAAAGAAGGAAAAGGGAAGTAAAAATGATTAAGCAGTGATACACACATGTACCAAGTCTCCGCAATTAATATATTCATTATGTATCATAAACATGTATTACTAAAACAAAATTTAAAACCTAAGGAAAAATTTTCTAGATCAATGGATATTTGATGAAGCTGCTAAATGCAAGGTTATATATATTTAAGCATCAAGGGAGATTGTCATTTCCTTTTCTTCACAGCAGCTGCAGTAATACTCAGAAACTCTGGAGGAAAAAAATTGTATTCAAATAGGGACAAAATTCAATATATTTAATAATACCTTTTGTCAGAAATTTGAGGAAGCTATTCAAAGAAAAATACGAACTTTCTTTAAAAATAAAAAGAATAAGAAAGAATCCTTAAACCACAGTTCTACATAATCCAATATACATATTTAAATCCCATTAAAACCTTATTTCAGTTGTCAGAAAACATTCAACATCATTTTAAATTTCATTTGGAAGCATATACAATATTGACATAACTAAAGCTATTATTAACAAGGTAAGGATAATGAAGATGATCGAACAATAATAATTCACATTGTGATATGTAATAAGTCCTGAGAAATAAATTGATACATGGAATCTGATTTCTGCCTTAAAGAGTCGCCCACTATGTGACAGGCATTACAATAGGGGGCTCTAACTGAACATATTACTGTACTTGGTCAATAAGAGTCAGTCCATCCACTTAATATCTAGACACTGGTGTCAGAGAAGCCTAGTAATCTTATCGAAAGTGCCATTATTAATAAATTTTAAGTGCAGGATTTAAAAGAACTCATTATATATTACCAATTTTATTCAAAGAGAATGGTTACCTCATTTTCTCTTTCTAGACTAGATTTGAAGAAACTGTACCTGTCTTTTTTTTCTTAACTTGGATGAATATGAGATTACCTGTTGCACAATCAAAGTTTTTTCTTTTAAAGAAAAGTGGGTTTTAATGGATTAAAATTAGTCTCTAAAGTAAATGCTGAGCTGAGTATCTTTCTTTTACTATCCCTCAAGAGAGCTCCTAGCACACTCTAAATTCACATGACAATGTTAATATTTTTAGAAACAAGAAATGTGATAAAGGTGTTATATCTTTAATGATTAGCAATTAGTTTAAAGTAAATATTTTTATCCAATAGTTCATAGCAAATACATTTACTAGAGAAAAATCAACTCATACTTTAGAGAAACATAAGATATTTTAAAATCTTAAAAGTAACTTAAAATTATAGTTGGTAAGTCAATGTTTAAGTTTAAAAATGTAAATGTAAATGTAGTCCATTTTTAAAAGCTTTAATATACTTTATGTTACATACTATCCACAAAATTTAAGATGAAAAACTAAATGTTTTTCACAGACATATGACTGTGAGCTAATTTGATTATTTCATATAAAAGACTTATACAAATTTGGAAAAAATACAAAACTGAAAATAGAATAGAACATATGAATTAATAATTCAGACAAACTCTAGCTAATAAAAACATTAGAAATTCTCATGATATTATTTAAAATGTCATGCCACAGGCCAGGGATTTAGCTCAGCAGAACTGCCACTGCCTTGCAAACACAATGCCCTGAGTTCAATGCCAGTACCCTTCCCCCCAAAAAAGTTATGTCAATGAATTTTCTTGTTTTAAATCTATTCAATTAGTAAGTTTTAAAAAGATATATATTTATGTCTATTAGTAATTATTAGGTTACTCGTTTGCTTATAATTTGGCATAAAGGTCTGACAAAAACTTATCTGAAGTTATAAAAGTATTTAGATATGAATCCAATAAGTTAATTTTATGCAGTGTATTCAAAGAAAATAAACTTATTCCTGGACTGAAGTAAAAACAAAATTTCATCATCACATGGGTGTAGGAAATAAATACTGAAAACAACATCTGCAAGTGTAAAGGTAAAATGGTATCACTCTATACATCTAATATGTATTACAAAGAAAAATCAAATTTAGGTACTATTTTATTACCGTTAATAATGGTTTGGAAAAATACACAAAATTGTGAATATAAAAATAAATGAACAACATAAAGATAAGTTGAGTTTTTCTCAAATAGATATTCAAAAAAGGAAAACTAAACTATATAAAAACAATTTGAGTTTTTAACAAGCCAGTTTTCAAAAAGGTCAGTTAGCTATGATTATTTCTTCATTAATAGTTTTCTTTAATGTGTTTAGTACTTAAATTTTATATCTAAAATTAATGAGCATGACTTTCATGGTAAAATGAGGCAATAAGTTTATTTAAAATGTGTATGCACAACTAGACTAATCATTTCTTATACAACTATCTTAATACAGTTGAGGGCAAATCCAGGGATTCACCAGAAGCCCTTTAGGAAAAGTAAAAATGACCCTCTAACAAATAAATAGTTAGTGATCCATTATTGTTCTTTAGTCCTATCCAGTCTTTTTGTAAAGATTGTGAGTAGGAAGAACCCAATTCACATCAGAGAGGCTTTCACATGTTTTAATTCCCAGGGAAGAGGTAGAAATATCGTGTCATGGATACTCTTTCAATTGTAGGCATCTGTGTCAATTTAGTTGGGGTCTCGAATGAACGTTGAACCTGAAAGAGTAAATAAAAGTCTTTAAAACTCTCCTTAAGAAAAGGAAATCCCGTCTTCACTCCCAACAGTGAAAACCACTGAAGCGTCTTTTAAAACTATTAATAGGTAGTATAAACTAAAGATATTTTTAGCTTTTCCTTGGATGTGGTGCAGACACAAATGAACAAGAACATGTAAAATGAATTTCCTTAGTGATCAAGGCTATTACAATCAGATGTTGTTAGAAAACACCAATTGGTTCTATGTGGAATTATTAAACACTTCCTGTTTAAATAAACATGAAGTAAAGGATGTAACATCAAGAAGACAAGTACTTTAGTAGTTTTAAAAATGGTTTGCAAATGATTCTTTAGTTTTTAAGGTTGAAGAAAGAAAAGAAAACCCCTACCATTCGAAAAATTTCCTCCAGATGATGACTCCAGCAATATTCTTTGATGAAGTAGATGAGTTGAGAAATGAAGAGAGAGCCAGTGTCTAGTATCCAAGAAACATTATCTGAAATAAACATATGGAAACATTGAGGAAATACAGCTTTTGTAGAAGCACAGAAGTCTATCTGAGACAAAAGGCTTTGAGACAAAGTGTAATTTGATGCTTTGGAAAAGAGAAAGGGCTAAGCTTAGTAAAGCTATAACCTCAGGTTTCCATAGATAAAACCTTCATGGACCCTCAAACATAACTTCTAGGCTTTCTTTGTAGGCAAGGCCAAAGTTATGGCTAGAAGGGTTGCAGATAGCAGAAAAGAGCACGGAGTCCTATCAGTATTGACTAATAGAAAAAAAAAAAAAAAAAAAAAA
>NW_022900928.1:53887841-53888435 GCF_012274545.1 Fukomys damarensis
AAAAAAAAAAAAAAAAAAAGAAGAAAAGTCTCTGTTCCTGACTTTGGGCTTCTCTTCATCTTGACTTGATTCTATTGCATTAAAATCTTTTGAAAGACTTTCTTTTTCCTATTCCAAGGTACTTGTTTCTAGTATTATTGAAAATAAAAGATATTTCCCTAATTGTCATTTATCTACAAATAGCTCCCTATTTCTCTTTCCCATTTATATTCAAGTTTTCCAAACGTCTATACTCTCCATCTGCATTTCCTCCTATTCTGCTCATTTCTGTCTTATGCCTACATTACACACCAGTGTTACAAATCAGGCCTTTTCCAATGTCATCTGTGACCCCAAGTCACTAAATCTCATGGTTATTTATCAGACTTCACCTTTGCTTAAAGTGATATTCACATCGGAGCTGTTGGGAAATTAAAAACAAAAATGTCTTTATACTATTTCTGAAAATACATGCTCCTAGTTTTCTTTCTTATTCTCTGACCCTATTTGATGAATTCAACTTGCTAGCTAAGTCTTCCATTTCTGTTCTTGAACTCTAGAGTTCTTCAAGTCTACACTATTCTCAATTCCTTTTTTTTTTTTTTTTTTTTTTTT
>NW_022900928.1:53888538-53960429 GCF_012274545.1 Fukomys damarensis
TTTTTTTTTTTTTTTTTTGGTACCAGGGATTGAACTTGGGACCTTGAGCTTGCCAGGCAGGCAGCAGAACCACTAAGCTAAATTCCCGGCTGTATTCTCAAATCTTAGATGATTTCATCCATTCTTAGTTTATTAAATGTGATCCTTAGGCTACTATCTCCCAAAATCTATTTTTAGAGTAGGTCTCTTTTCTGAAACATACAATAATGAAACACTCTATTCTTTATTTCACCTTTCTTCATGCCACAGCCATCTCAAAAGTTCTTGCAAGATTCCCGTTAAAATGAGTATATACAATCAACTACTTGCAAAATGAGTCATCTCTATCATCTCTTTGTATTTACTACCATATATGATAAGCCACCTTTATTAATGTTGTATATTAATTTCCTTTTGTACTTAACAATTTACCGCATTCTACAACTATTGTTATCAACTCTGACTGGCAATATTACAATACAATTTAGCCTGTTTTTTCTATATCTACTTTTGCTAGACTATAGTTCACTTCCACTGATTCCTCCAGAGAGCTCATTTAAAAGTGAAGATGATCTTACTATATCATCACTTAAATCCCACCAAAATTTTCTGTTACTGTTAGTATAAAAAGTCATATAAGGGCTCCAGTTTTCTGGCTCTCATCTCGTTCTCTGGTGTCCCTACTGTTCCTGTTCCTTGGATCTGGACTCTACACACCCTGGACCTCTCCTCCAAGATCTTTTACATCTCAGGTCTTCTATTCTCACTGTTTTTCCTGCTCAGGGTATTACTTTTATCATTAATGTGATTGCATTTTTATCTTTTAAAATTATGCAGAAATATTTCTTGAAAGCACTAATCCCAATTGACAGTCATTGTTCATTTCCGTTTTTGTATGTCTTTTTTCCCAATTAATTTCTGCCTCTGTAGCCCTATTATAAACTCCATCAATATCAGTGTTTAATTGTGTGGCATGTGCTTCACACTTAGCCTGTTCCCAACTTGTGATCATACATATGGAAAAGAAATGCAAGGATTTTGCATACTAGACTTTATTTTGTGAATGAAATTAAGTATTTTTTCTGAGTATGCATCAGGCCTTATTTGACTTTTCATCTTATTTTACCAGCTAAAATCAGAGGACTCTTAAATAAAATCTTTTTAAAAATGCAATATATAAAACAAATAGTCTGAAAAAAACCCCACAAATAGTCATACAGTTCTGTGTGTTACTCTTCACATGATCAGGTGGGCACTTTTCGCATGGCCTTTTTCCTATTCCCCAGGTTAGACTCAGAGTCCAGTAATCCTTATCCCTTCACATGTGCTTATCTGCAGTAATGTGGGTTTCACAATGGAGCTCTGTAAAAGGCAGTCTTAGGACCCACTCCAGACACACTGAATCAGAAATCTACATTCTAAGAGATCTTTAGTGGATTATTAAGCCTGTCGTTACTGAGTTAGAGCACTTAGAACTATGAATTGTACATACTTGGTTTTAAAATTGACTTACCTAAATTCTTCATAGAACAATATTGTGGATGACTGTTAAAAGTTTTTTTTGTTGTTGTTCTTTTTTTTTTTTTTTTCTGTGAGGTGGACCAGGGATAAACAAGATTCTTCTCTATTACTATGTTCTACCTATACGTTCTACTATGACTTTCCTCTCAATGAAGGATTGGTCTTTCATTCATTGAGGTATATGAACCTGAAGGTAGGCATTTTAATATTATTTTCCTCAGAAGTGTTTCAAACAACAGGCCAAGAGGTACTAGTGTGTGAGGAGAGGGCCTAATAGTTTCATTAGTTGGGTTGTTTTGTTGCTATTAGGTAATCATTTGAGCCAAATCAAGAGAAAACGATGCATGTTAGTGTCATTTCTGTATTTGAAGAACAAATCAGAACAAAATGAAACATCCTTTATTTTTGCTTAGTAACACTCTTTTAAGTCTAGACTTTCACTGAAGTCCTACTTACACTGAACGCTTCCTTCCAAATCAAGTTTTATGGCTCTCAATATTTTAAATCTCTCCAATTAAAATATTCAATTAAGTAGAGTACAAATATTCAGTAATAAGACACGATCATAGCCAAGTATGCCATATAGAAACTAGTATATTTGGAGTCTTCTCTCTAAAGTCACTTACGTGGAGTGGAAGACTTGAAAGCAATGAAATCCTTTTCAATATGGGTCATTGTGACAGCATCACTCCGTCCATAATATCCATAATACTGCATAGGAAGACTATGTGTGTCTGCCATGGCTTCTCCCCTCTCAGTGGTCACCCAGACGATTCCATCACCCCCTGAGAAAGATATCAAACCTAATAAAATATGTGGTATTACATGACATTTATACATACATAGTATAATTCGCATCATTATTCCTTACTTTAGTAGATTTTATCATGGTATTATTTAAAATATAAGTATCTTACTACTAGACAATGTACCTTACTGGTTTGAAACAATCCTAGTTTCAAATGATTGAGACATTTCTCATTATTCTAGGCTACTTATTGTTTTTTAACCTTTCTCGGCTGGATTTAAACAGGATATTAACCTGTTGCTTCCCTCATCCATCTCTGTTAAAAATTAAAGTTAGAAACCAGTCTTAGAGAATTTTAGGGACACTCCCTGGGGTTCTAACTGAGACTCACTGCCTCGGCAGGCCTGCATGATGATGATCTTGGGTTTATTTCTCAGATTCTTGCAATTATGGTTGTTAAAAATTGTAAAGATGGTGTCATCATGAAGAATATCTGGTTTGTTAATGCTGTGCTTTGTCCCACAAATTCCATCCAGAATGCCATGTGACATAAACACCAGGAATGTGCTGTCTGATGACTGGTGGCCTTCATGGTCAGCAAACCGCCTTAGCTCTGTTTCCATTCCCTGAAAAGAATCCAGAGTCACTATGGAGAAACTTTCTGTACATAGTTTATATGCACATAGGTGACAAAATTAACAAAAATGAATAAGAACTAAATAATCAGCTGATTTTGATTGAATGGAATTGTAAGAGCAGTAGTATTCTGGTATAAATCTAGACAATGCAGGTATACAGAATATAAAAGTTGGTAGTGTTTTTATTTATCATCTACTCCAGTGTTTCTTTAGCAGAGCCTCAAGTTTCTAAAGAAACTGAGGTATAGAATATAATGAGGCCAAGTGAGATGACTAGTTTCCTACAGGCTCAATTTGTTTTCATTTGTATTACAATGGGATTACTATAGGTTTTCATAAAAGAAAGGAAAGACAGGCAGGCAGAGTTTTCCACTGACAAAAAATTAAAAGCACCAAATTTCTTCATCATGGACTAACTAAATGTTAGGCTTAAAATTATTTGTCTAAAGCCTCCCAGTTTATTGTAACAGAATCAGAATCACAACTACTTACATATTTTTACAGTTAGACACATGAATTTGACATTATTATGACTCACAAATCCATTTAGCAAATACCAGCTAGTTTCAAGACTCACAACTTGTGTCTTACCCAGACCATCAACTAATAGATACCTCACAAATTGAGATTTCTGAAATACCCAACATTTTTACTGAAATATTGTTATATAGAAACTGTCTAAATATTTGCTATGAGATTGTACACTGGAGAACACGGAGGTCCAGGGGATCCCATTCTAGAGCAAATAAAATTCCTGTACTATGATATATTTTGTTTTTGCTGCTACCAAGGGAGAGGCTGAAAATTGTTTAAGAAGGAAAGAGGTTTATTCTACTCTCTAGGACTGTTACCTGAGCCGTCAGGTTCACTTTTACAATAACTGAATATCCAAGGTCATTGAGCAGGTCTTGCATCCTCAAAAGGTCAATATCAGCGCCATTTCGATTAGAAAGAGAGTCAAATGTTTTGTTGCAGATGATGAGGGCCAGGCGGGTTCGACCTTCCTTCTTCATTACGGGATATATCTGTAATTAGGAGACAGAATGCCTTGACCCAGGCCCTTCCAATCTGCCACCAAAATTCAAACAAAACAAGCCAGTATAATTATAAAGTGGATGACAGAAATATTGGTAATGAAATATACCCTCATGAGAAGAAAGAAAAAGCACGAAAATGAAAACACATGCTAGGTCTGAATATTCATTCCCTCTTAGAACTTGGTACGGGTTAGGTGGTGTAGACTATTAATGTGCTCCAGCGTGAGAGGAAAGAAATGGGGAATCTAATGTGAAGACCACTCTACTAGATGTGACCAATGCCCTTTGTCTTGATTTGAAGGTGTTTCTACAAGAACTAAAACATTCGTTGTCTCTCCGGTGTCTTGCTTGAATTCACAATATTCTGTCTCCCTATTCAAAGCATATCACCTCATCTGCCTTTTCTGTCTTCAGTTTATCGAAATGATCAGGAGGGCAAAGCTTCAGTGCATCCTCGGATCGGGCACTGTGGGTTTCCTGAGGAACTAAAAGAACAACAGAAAAAAATAAAAAAGAAGAAACAAAGAAAACAACTCAGTAGTAGCATAGTAGTATAGTAGTAACATATACTGCCCTGCCAACAGTCAAATCTATTCTTGTTTGTCAGGAATGTTTACTACAATTCCTCTTAAAAGCATAATAAAATAAGAAAATCCTTTCTTATTTAACTAAAACAAAAGTCTTAGGAAACCCTCTCTTTTTTTCTGCTTATTACTGACTGCACTGTAGATTTCTGTCTATCTAGTGGTAATAGCATTGACTAGTCTTAAAAAGCCAACTCTATATCATCACATAAATTACAGAATCTAGAATTTGTAAAGAAGACTAATATTCATTTAGCTCAGTCAAATCGCTATTCAAATGTTTGAACTCCCTTTACAATATCTGTTTTCTTATTAACACTCTGACGTCCATTTACAATATCCCTAGACAAGTAACCTACATTATTCTACAACATTCTTAACAATTCTATGTATCACAAAATGTTTACCCTCTTGTTAATGGTATGCATTAATCACTATGTGACCATTCAGAAATCATGGAATCTCTTTCCCAATGACAGCTCAAGAATATTTTCATGGGTTCAATATGTCTTTTTTCTGCATTTCCTTTTTTTTTTTTTTTTTTGTACTTGGGTCCTTGTGCTTGAGAGGCAGGCTGCTGAACCACTGACCTAAATCCCTGCCCCCTGTTTTTCCATTCTTAAATGTGAATGCCCAATATAAGTAGTAATTTGCATTGTGTTTTAATTGTGATCAGTGTACCATCAAGTAATTAGGACACGATGATGTCTTTCATTTATGTGTTCTCAGTATTTAAAATGATTATCCGGGAAGATTCAAAGTTTGTAACTCTTTATTAATGAATAGTTTTAAATACTTGAAAATATCTCTGTTTTGTTATTTGTTTTTCTTTAGGGTTCAAGCCCTCTGTTCCTTGTAATATTTTTGCATACAAGTTATTTTATCTTGGTAATCAAAAAATCTATCAGTTTACCTACAAGTCTACCCATTTATTTCATTCTCCATTCTACTGCAAAGATGTGTTTTTCCTTCTAAGGTCATCTGCTGTCCTTAGGCTCTGAATTCCATTCCCCCAACCCACAAGGATTCTACTCAGATACTTATTCATCCCCTATTCTACATTATCAATTTCGCCCTCTCTCCACACTGTTACCCACATAGTCATATTAGCATAATTTAACATCAATCTTCTTTTTAAGAAAATTTCTCTTGGCCTTGTTTCTTCTTTAGCTACTGTTATATTTCTCTGCTTCACTTCCTAGCACAATTCCATAAGGTACTCTCTATTATTCTCACCATTTTTTTTTATTTTTTCCTTTTGTACAATTCAATCTGGCTGTTATCCTCATCACTAAAATTAAATACTTCTTATCAAAGCTACCATATATCATTTGTTTATTAACCATTTTATATGGGAAAATGCATTCCATTTTTGGTCAGTGCTTTTTAAGTTTCTATAATGTTGTGTTTTTCATCCATTCTTTGTAAAGCTGCATTCATTGATGCTTCTTTCTCTTTGCTATAATTCCAAAATTTAGATTGTCTTATTTTGCACTCCCATGTTATTGTCTATCAATGATTTTTTTCCCAAGTGGGCATCTTCCAGTGTTAGCATTTTTATACTCTCGGGCTAGGGATTTACCTCAGTGGTTCTGCCACCTGCCTTGCAAGCGCAAGGACCCAAGTTGGATCCCCGGTACCAAAAATAAATAAATAAATAAATAAATATTTTAAAAAAGAATGTTTATACTCTCTGTACACTAATGATTCCAAGATTAATTCCAACACTGATTTCTCTGTGAACTCTGCAGTGGATCATCCACCTGCATATTCATTTTTTGCCCTTGGGGATAACAAGTATTTCAACTACACATGTATAAAGCAAGACACTTGATATTTGCTTCCTTTACAGATCTGTCTTTCCTGCACACTACAAGTTTTCTTTAACTCAGTAGAATGTACCACTGGCAAACCAAAACAAGAATTTGATTCCTTCCATGCTTACTCTCTATTTAAACTACTAATTAAATGTTTGTTATGATCTTTAATGTTATAACCTCAATCTCAAAGCTGTTATCTCTTAACATTTAACTAATATATGAAAACATAAAATGGTATATGTTTATCGGATAATATGTGATATTTTGACACATATATACATTGTGTAATGCTTAAATCTAAATAAAGGAAAACATTCTAAGATTTTCTGTTGCAAACAATATCCAAATCCTTTGCCATTGGCAAAATAGCCTACTCAGAAGGTCCCAGATCTATTTTATAGCTTCACCAATCAAACTTTTCCTAATTTCCTATTACATCTAGATTGGCCTTCCCTTCTTACCTGTTACAGATAAGACCATACCTGTCTCAGGCCCATTCCCCTCTCCTTTTCACTTAAGAATTTGGCACAACGCCTTTTCTGCATCACTCAGGTACCTACTGATGAATAACCTGTACCACTTCCTTTCCCCAACCCTCCTCACTCTCCGCTGGCCCACACGCACTCTCTCTTTCTCTGACATATATGATCCTCTTTTCTCATACATATACTCTGAAAATACACTGTTTTCTACATGGATATTATATATCCGTGCTTAATAATTAAAAACTTAATACCAGAAATATCTCGATTTGTCTTACTGCCATGTGAACCTAGCATTGAGTGGTAGCAATTCAGGTTTTCAATTACTGTGCTGAATAAAAAATTGCCATATTTACTTATTTTGTAAATTTGTTCAAAATTTCTGAAATAATGGTACTCAGGAAATAATAAAATTATAACCCCCTTCTCAATATAGAATTCTTTAATGTACCTCAATAATTAAGCAATTTAGTTGATTACTCTGTCACTCATAGTGAGGTTCTTAAATGGTTTTTAAAATATCTTCATCCTATTTTTTATAGTTGGTAATTTCCTGTATCTTTATTTTTATTTATTTAAAAGTGTTACTAATCTCGTTAAAATGTGAGTCTCTTCTGACTAATCTACACTGTGTCTACTGTTATAGTATGTTACCACCACCAGAGCTCATGGCTAGTGGTTCTCTGTAGGTAGCCTTCTTTACTGCTACTCAGGTTCCTTGTAGAGCTTCTGTGTTGCCATAAAGGCTTTTTAAAATCTGCTTAGCTTACATTATTTCATTATGTATCCTGGCGTAGACATTACCTATCAGCTTTAGAACTGATGCCTTGGCCACATCAGCGTTCTCCTTCATTTCTTTCACTTTTTTTTTTTTTTTCTGGATTCTGAGAATTAAAGAGCAGGGAACTAAGTAGTAACCATGTTTTTGAGAGACATTCTTAGAGACAGAAGTGAGAGAAACCTAGATTGTGTGAACCTCAATTCAGTGCTCATTTCACCATCATAAAGAGCCCCTGCATGTCACCCTAAACTGATGACCAAGGGTTCCCATGAAGTGTTGTATCTGCTAGTGCTTACCAACTGGAGAGATAGCCAGTGTCTCAGCTGATAAGGTGTTTTCTTCATCTCTACTTTCTTCATTTTCATCTTCAGATGCTGAGATAGAAATAAAGAAAACACTAAGAATCAGTGCATGTGCAGTATTATGAAACTAATTTCCAATGATGAAAATTGATTAGGACCACAAATTTCCTAGGTTTTCTTGAGATACTTTTCCATGAGAATTAAAATCTGAAAGTGTTCTATTGTTACCTACTAGGACCATCCTAGGACCATCCTAGGTTTTCTTGAGATACTTTTCCATGAGAATTAAAATCTGAAAGTGTTCTATTGTTACCTGTCGAAGGGGAGGAGGGTGTAGAACTTTTTTCAGATTCATCATCATTTTCAGGGTGAAATTCTGAAATAATATGAAAAATAGATTTGTCAGCAGAACTAGATTTCTAGAACCTATATATGTTAAACTCGCTGAATCATACTGCTAAGTAAATGAACATGAACATGGACAGACTCCTCTGTGAAACATGATTTAGTCAGATTTCCAACTCCACACGTCTCAGAGGTTGCTGCCCTGTTGAAAAGAGTTAGAGTTTCTATGAAACAAAGTGGAACATATTTAGCTTCCTGCTTATATAATTGAAAGAATAAAAATTTTTAGTCAAGTCTTGTTGGTGATAGCATTTACTATCCTGAAAGAGATGTACGTCTCTGTAGAAAAATAAAGTAATCTTTAAACAACAACAAAAATATTTCCAAAGGAATAATCCAAAAATTTAGCATATACTTATTTATATATTATACTCTAGAGTGGAGTCAGTGAAGTATAACCTAGAAAGCAAAATTAATAAAGCTTTATTGAATTACACCAACACTCATGGCATATTTTATTGATATTCTCATGTCACAAGAATAGAGTTGAGTCATGAAGGAGACCATATTATCCACAAGTTTAAAATATTTACTATGTTGTGGGGAAAAGATATGTCATCCTACATTCTATCAAGAAGCAAACAGTAACTGTTAAATTCTGTGTCTTCTTCTAACTGATATAAATCTAGATTTCCAGAAATTTCTTTGAGGAACTATGGCACAGAAAATGGTGAGTTTTTCTCCACTGAAGGTTCTATATGTCTTAGACTCTCTATGGACTATCTCTGAATTCTAAACAGTCTTTCATTCACATTTTTTTGAGATGCCATTTATAATGTATTTAGGATATATTTATGAAACATTTCAGGCAGAGATCCCTGTACTTTGGAGCTAATATTTTAGAAGAAGGTAATTATATAATGAATATATAAATTTTATGGTATCATTAAGGGTGATAATTGTTAAAGGAAAAGGAAAATGTTCAATAGTATAAAATAATGTGGGTAGGTCAGGGTACACTGTGCTATTAGAATAAATAATGAAGAAAAAATTCCTTTTGATGGGGACAGTTTATTCTGTGCTTGGAAGTAGGAGAATAAAACTAGAAAGTACAAAAGAACAGCAAAGAAAGAATGAATAATTAGGCCTCTGACTGAAACTACTCACTTAATCTCAGTTGTTTCTTGGAACTTTTAAAGTGGTTGGCAAATAATTTGCTTGCCTTTTCAGTTTTTTCAATGATATCCTCAACCAGGTTTTCAGTGTTGTTCACGATGAGGTTTACATCTTTCTTTATTTTGCGCAGTTCCTCTTTGTTTAATACATTTTTTCCAAAGTCATGAAATATTCCCTCAACCAGGTTCGTGACAACAGACTTTATATTGTTGAGTGGATCTTCATCAAGTGGTTCCTTAGCTGTGAGAATGATAGATATTAGATAAAGACAGAACCTCAGACATTTGCTTCCAGGCCAGTGGTTCTCAAATTTTAATGTGCATTAATAATCATCTGGAAAACTTGCTAAGCAGAGCATTCTCTACCACATTTTCCCAGATTCACAGAACAGGATGAGTCCCACAAATTTTTAATTCTAACAATTTTCTTCTGCCTCCCCATCTCTTTTGTTTATTTTTTGAGATAAGGTCTTGCTTTGCAGTGTAGGCTGGCCTTGAACTCACTATGTAGCCCAGGCTGGCCTCAAGCTCTAGCTGATCCTCCTTCCTCAGCTTGCAGAGTCATGGGATTGCAGGAATGTGCCACCATGCCCCAGGCGATCCCTCTTCTGTTTTCCAAATTGAGAATCTGAGGTTCAGGGAAGGGAATTAAATTCACAAACTAACTTGCTTTTAGCTGATGGGTTCATTCTTTTTATTATCCATGATCCCTTACTTTCTTTTTTTCTTAATACAGTAACTAATTTTAGAAGACACAATATTGAACATGTGTAGCTATAAAACATAAAGATATCACATCTGTGAAATAATACTTTCTTTTCTCTGTATTGCTATGGCTAACAGACGTTCCTGTGCTCAGAGATTAAGAACACAAACTATCGCTCATTTACTTGCTGCTGAAAATGAAAGCAAATACAGAGAGCAGAAAGAAGGAAGAAATGTGAGTTATTATGTGTAGCTTCATGATCTCTCACCCTGAAAATGGTGAGAATGTCAGGACAATATGTGTCAAAAGAAAAGCCTTAGATCACAGAAAAATATAAGGGACTTAAATCTGGATTATTTACATTTACCTTTCTTTCAAGAAGCTGTAAAATGTTAACTTTGTTCATAAAGTCCCTGATGTGCCCCAAGCTTCCATAATTCCTTTTGTACCCAATCCCCAGACAAAAAACAGGCCTATGTGGTAAATCTCTCTCCCTGCCTCTTTCCTCTCTCAGAGCCCCGAGGTCTAGCTCCCTAAAACACAGCCATAAGAGGAGAAAAAGTGAAGCTACTTACCAGCCATGGCTGTCCACACTCTCTGGGCAGGAAAAACAGTGAAAGCGAAAGCACTCAAAGGCTTCCTTCCTTTCCTGTTAACAAATACCATGCTGATGCAACCTAAATGGGAAGCTCCAGCTTCTCAAATTCTGTTTTCCAGGATAAAATCAGGCATTGTTTTGGATATGTAACTTTCCTAGTTGATATAGCAAAGTTATCAGAACTAACACATACACATTCATACACAAACAAGTGCCTGTGTTCGGTGTTCAGTTTGTTTTTTAGTACTATTAATGCATTTGACTAAGCTTCTCTTTGTCTCAGTGCCACTCCCAGTTGTGACATAGCCAGGACTCTTCTCAACTAATGGCTTCTCAACTCAGGACACATGGATTTTCTAAGGCTTCAGTAAAGAGAAAGACTGACTTAGCCCTGTGAAAAGGTTATATTCCTACCACTGTTTCTCTGTTTATTTATCGAGTCTATGGGACTTGCTTATTTATTAAATTCATGTGTGTATTTTTGTGTTAAATGTGCAAGAAAATATTTTACTTAAATTATCAGTGTATGCTGTTAAAATTAAGTTATGGCAAAGTTTATAAAGTTCAGGAGGTTCTCTTAGTTTCTTTAATTTTATAGTGAAGAGTAACCACAATAATGTTTAGTTGGTATCTTTGTGAATTTTTTCTACTCTGTTGTGAAACATTTCATACAATACTGATTTTATTGATGAACTTAAGCATTGATCTGGCAGACCGGATTAAGTTAGAAATTTCCATATATGGGAAACCTCAGCCTTTTTAGAAGACATTTCTAACTTATCCGGTCTGCCATTCTCTTTTGATTGGTGAATGGAGACCACTTAATTTGCTGGTTTAATATGTATTGATTTATCCTTGTCATGTTATTTTCCTGTTGTTGGTTCCCTTTCTTTTTCCTCTGTTTAATTACTTGTCTTGTCTGGTGTATTCATTCTGTTGAAGTTCATGGTTCATTTATGGTTTACATTATTTACTTAACTTTTTCTATTTTTTAACTGCATCTTCTCTAGATTTACTAACCATGCCCTGCATTATGGTCAACATTGCTGAAGTTATCTGAGAAATTATTTCTGGTTTGATTTTTTTTCTAAAACCTTATTTATTTGTTTTGTTACTTCTGGTGTTACCACTTCAGAGAGGCCAGGTAGGTGGCTTTAGAATTGTTGTCCCTCATACCCCCTAGGTTTGCCTTTAGCAAGCTCAAAGTCTGGGGTTGCATCTTGCTTCTGTATCTTCTCGTTTTATTTTTTCTTTCTTTGTTCAATTCTTGCACTGATGCTTGTAAATTGTTTATGGTGGGTATCTTTATTGTTAGAGCTGAGAATTATTAAGAAACGACTACTTCCCAGAGAAAGATTCCAGGTGTACATGGCTTTTGGGTTTTTTCTGTTGCCATTACTACCTCTTTAATTTATTGAGGATAAGAAATGACTGCTTATTTGTCCAAGCTTTTGGTTCTTTGACACTGGCCTATAATATTGTATACGGCCCTCAGGCAATCTCTTTATTAGAATACAAGGATGAACAGTGGATTAGAACAGTTACATCACTTTGGCTAAAGTAGTACAATCAGTAATAAAAATAATATCAAATACACCATAGACAATACCAAACTGCCACATTTAACTGTATGAACGAGATTTGCAGTAATATAGATAGATAGATAGATAGATAGATTTTTAATATTATACATGTATATATATGTGAAATCAGAAAATTGTGAATAGTAAATATCGTCTCAATATGATGATTTTACCCTCAAGGTAGAAAATTTAAAGGAAGTTATGGGGAAAATAGAGAAATAAGAAAAGAGAAGATTAGAAGCAAGGTTAGAGGACAAGGGAAGCTTTGGGATCTGGTGAAGAAGACAGGAGGTAAAGATGGAAAGAGGAAAAAAACAACATAACTACAATAACAACTAGAAACAATGTTCACATTTAGGAGGAAAAGAAGGAAGGACGAAAAAAACAACATAACTACAATAACAACTAGAAACAATGTTCACATTTATATTACAACAAGAATAAATAATCAAGAAAAAGAACAAAATAGAAAATAAAATAATTTAAAAAAGAAAGGAAGGAAAAAAAGCAAAAAAAAAAAAACCATTCACATCAGGACAGGTCTCTGTTGTCACTGGTAGACAGAGGGGGCAGATAGAACCCAGATTCATGTTTCTAGGTCCCAGAAAGTCAACAGTAGAATACAGCAGTGGTGGATAATACCAGCAAACCTGGGCCTTTAATTCCACTGAAATTCAGCCTGCTTCTGTTTTTTAGCAATGAGGCTGGGTCTGAATTTTTCAGCCCATAACACTCCAAGTCCCTCCTGCTGGATTGAACTCAGCTCCCTACTGATTTGAACTTTGCTGTCGGGTACTTGAGCTCAGCTCTCTGACCTCCTGCCTATTTGAACTTGTCTCCACCTCTCTCTGACGCTGCCATCTGCTAGATGGAGCCAGCCCACAGCTGCTATGAGATCTGACTTCAGCGGGGTCGTTGCTCATTTCCAAAATGGCCACCAGCCAATTGCCCTTTCTTAGGGGGTGTCTGAACCTTAATAACACACCAACCACTTCAGGCTGCTGTATCTACTCTGTGCATTTCTCCATGGAGGCCTCTGGGGTGGCCAGTAGTTACTGTGCCTCTGCAAATTCAAACTATCATTCCCACACTATGAGCTGAGACTCAAGGAGAAAGAAACATTTGCCATCTCCCACTTCTTAACTGTACCCCTTCTATTCCCTTTCCCTGTGGGCTCTAATTCTCAATTCAGATCCTTGGATCCTGGGGAGCCACTTCCTTTCTCTGTCTCTTCCCCATGTTGCTGTATCCCAGCACATGGATTCCAGATATCAAAGCAACTATTTCTCTATTGTTCATCATTCTGTGATCTTCCTGGAATGTCATGGAATTTCCCAAACAATTAGGTTTAGTTCATTTGAACTGAATAGGGCCTATGGTTGCTTACCACTGATGTAAAACCATGTATCCTATTCCTCTGGAAACATCTTCGGAACTAGTACATTTTCTGTTTGAGAACTCACCACCCCTGCAGGCCTGAAAAATGATAACTTTGATTTTGTTTCTTGGACTATAGCAGTTGTGACTGTTGAATGCATTAAAGATGGTGTCATAAAGTACTCTATCTGCGGCTCTCTGGGGGGACCCCGTCCCGCGGGGAATAGGAGATGAGAGCCGCCTCTTATTCGTGGGTCATCAGAGGCCGATCCGATCTTGAATGTCTGTGAAGGAAATCTTTAAGAAGTTAGAGTACACGGCCCAAGTCTGGTTTCTGATCAAAGGCGCTTTATTGGCTCAGCAAAACGATTATATACTGTTATCCCAGGGGGAAGGTTCAGCAAGCTTATTGGACAGCTCAAACAAATCAATCACATGAGTCACTCAAGCATTTAACCATACAGCAATCAGTATTTTACCAAATGTGGGGAGGGGTAAGTGGGAAGGCGTACATCAACAATTAACCCTATGCAATCTTTAACTTCACAATCCCTAGGGGCAAGTAGGACGGGGAATACCACCTGCTTCCTGCTCCAGATCCCGTGACCCTGTGGTTAGCACAAAGGGCTATTTTTTCTGTAAGATTTCCTATTTGCCCAGGGGCTAGACCTGCCAAGGTCACGTATGTAGTCTAGTGGGATTTTTCCACCGAGGCAAAGGCTAAGGTTGAGGGCAGCCATGTTATGCAGGCCCAAGCAGTCTCTCACATCTATCCAGTGTTTTGTCATTATGCCCTATAGTTTTGTCACTATGTCACTATAACTCCAAAGATTCCACGCAGGATGCCATGAGAAAAAAAAGTACTAATAATGAGCTGTCTGACAATTTGTGTTCTGATTGGCCAGCAAATTCCCTTGGCACTGATGCCATATCCTGGAAAAGGCCAAAGTCTTACTTCATTAGACGAAGCTTTATTTATTTATTAATTTTAATCTTTATTAACTTTACTACATTTTAGGTATATAATACAGTTATATTCATCATTGGGATCATGTACCTTTACACGACTCATCTTTGTTCTTATTTTTCCTTATTCCCCAGCCTTCTCTTCAGCCCTTCCAATTTCCCTGTTTACAAACACATGTTTTCCATGTTTTTCCTTTTCACATATTTTTTCTTTTCCCTTTTTAACATTCTCTTACCCCTCCCACTTCATCTACTCTTTTAGACTTTTCTTCCTATTAAACAATATCAATTATACATTTTGATCCTTATTTATGCCTTTACTTTTTCACATCAGAGAAACTATTCAGTATTTAGCATGTGACTTATTAATTTCAGTTAAGAGTATGGCCACAATGTGCAGCTCCTTCTCTATAAATTTAGTTTCTCATTCTCTATGGCTGAGTAGTACTCAATTTTAATTTATCTATTTATATCTCCATCTTCTTTATCCAGTCTCCAGTATTTGGTAAATTAGGCTGTTTCCAAATTTTAGCTATTACAAACTGTGTCACTATAAACATGGGTGAGCATGCAATGCTATAAGCATGGGTAAGCATGTGCCACTATAAACATGGGTGAGCATGATACTTTTAATGCTTTTGGGAAGATTCTCAGCAGAGGAATATCTGAATCAAATGGGATTTCTAATCCTAGTTGTTTGAGGTATCTCCATATTGATTTCCATAATGGTGGCATCAATCTGTACTCCCACCAACAATAAAGAAGGATTCCTATCACCCCACAACCCCACCAGCATTTGTTATTGGTTGATTTCTTGATAGCAGCCATTCTTACTGGAGTGAGATGGAATCTCAATGCTGTTTTCATCTGCATCTCTCGAATGACCAGTGATGTGGAACATTCTTTCATATGATTGTTTGCTGCTTTTACTTCTTTGTTTGAGAAATATCTGTTCATTTCAGGTGCCCATTTTTGAATTGGGTCTTTATATTTGGGTTGGTCTGATTTTTTTGAGTTCTTTATATATTCCAGATAGTAGACCTTTGTCTGAGAAACAGCTAGTCAAAAATTTTCCCCACATTGTGGGTTGTCTCTTAGCTCTGCTTGTCATTTCTCTGGCAATGCAGAAGCTTTTTAAAAAGATGAGATCCCAACTGTTGATTCTCTATGCTAGTTCCCATGCTACTGAGGATTTGTTCATAAGGTCTTTTCCTATGCCTATATCTTCAAGAGTGCTACCTAACCTGTGTTCCAGCAAGTTTAGTGCTTCTGTTTAAATATTTATATCTTTAATCTACTTGGATTTTAGTTTACTGCATGGTGAAAGATAGGAATCTAGTTTTAATCTTTGGCAAGTTGAAAGCCAGTTTTTCCAACACCATTTATTTTTTTTTTCAGCTTTAATTGAGTTTATTGGTACATTTTAGGGATACAGTACAGTTACATTCATTGTTGGGATCATGTACTTCTACATGGCAAGTCTTGATTCTCATTTTTTCCCCTTACCTCTGCCCTCCCTTCACCCCCCTCCTCCCCTCCCCATCTACAAACACTTTATTTTCATCTTTTCATTATCTCACATTTTTTTTCTTTTCCCTTTTTACTCTTCCCCTACCATCCCACGTTCCCTACACTTTTAGCTCCTTTGTTCCCATTTCTAAATGTCAGTAATCTTATTAGAATCTTATGCATTGTTGCAGATTATTTACACCAGAGAAACTATTCGGTATTTACACATGTGTGACTTATTTATTTCACTTAGGAAATCTTCAATATGTATCCATTTTCCTATGAATGAATCTATTCTCTCGCTCTTTATGGCTGAGTAATATTCCATTTTATAGAAAAACCACAACTTCTTTATCCAGTTTCCAACGGATGGGCAAATAGGCTGTTTCCAAGATTTAGCTATTACAAACTGTGCCGCTATAAACATGGGTGCACATACTTCTCTGTGATATGATTCTTTTAGTTCTCTTGGAAAGATACCCAGCAGAGGGATGGCTGGGTCAAATGGAACCTCCAGTCCAAGCTCTTTGAGGTATCTCCATATTGATTTCCATAGTGGTTGCACCAGTCTGTACTCCCACCAACAATGGAGGAGGTTCCTTTCTCCCCACAACCCTGCCAAAATTTGTTATTGATTGATTTCTTGATAGCAGCCATTCTTTGTGGGGTGAGGTAGAATCTCAGTATTGTTTTCATCTACATCTCTCAAGTGACCCATGATGTGAAACATTTTTTCTTATATTTACTTGCTGCTTTTACTTCTTCGTCTAATAAATGTCTGTTCATTTCAGATGCCCATTTTTTAATTAGGTCTTTACATTTGTTTTGAGTTCTTTATATATTCTAGATACTATTCTTTTCTGAGGAACAGCTGGTAATTTTTTTTTTCCCACATGGTAGATTGTCTCTTAGTTCTGTTGATGGTTTCTTTTGCAGTGCAGAAGCTTTTTAATAAGATGAGATCCCAGTTATTGATTCTTTCTGCTAGTTCCCATGCTACTGAGGATTTGTTCATAAAATCTCTTCCTATGCTAATGTCTTCAAGAGTTCTGCCTAACTTATCTTCCAGCAAGTTTAGTGTTTCTGTTTGAATATTTAGATCTTTCATCCACCTGGATTTTAATTTCATGCATGGTGAAAGATAAAGGTCCAGTTTTTATCTTTGGCAGGTTGAGATCCAGTTTTTCCAACACCATTTATTAAAGAGGCTATCTTTCCTCCGCTGAAGTTGGTCAGCTTCTTTGTCAAAGATGAAGTAGCTAAGTACATCTGGATTTGTTTTTGTGTCTTCCAATCTGTTCCACTGATCCTCAGGTCTGAATATTTGTCAGTACCATGCTATTTTTATAACAGTAGCTTTGTAGTATAGTTTCAAATTGGAAATTGCTACCATGTCTCTGTTGGCTAGGATGGCTTTTGCTATTCTAGATCTCTTATGGTTCCAAATGAATTTTTGGATTCTTTTTTCTAGTTCTGTGTAATATAGTATTGTAATTTCAATTGGCATTGCATTGAATCTGTATAGCAGTTTTAGTAGTATGACCATTTTCACTATGTTGATTCTTCCTGCCTAGGAGCAGGGAATATCTTTCCATTTTCTTATATCCTCTTTGATTTCTTTTTTCAGAGTGCTGTAGTTTTCAGTGTAGAGATCTTTTGCTTCCTTCATTAGATTGATTCCTAGATACTTCATTTTTTTTGGAAAATTATGAAAGGAATTGTTTTCCTAATTTCTCTCTCAGTGAGTCTGTTATTTGTGTACAAGAAGGCTATTGATTTTTGGGTGTTGACCTTGTATCCAGCTACTCTGCTAAAAGTGTCAATTAAGTCTAAAAGTCTTTTGGTGGATTTTTTGGGTTCAATGTAGAGTACCATATTGTTAGCAAATAATGACAGTTTAACATCTTCCTTTCCTATCTTTATTGCTTTAATTTCTTTCTCTTGTCTAATGGCTGTGGCTAATGTTTCCAGAACTATATAGAAGAGAAGTGGTGATAGTACGCATCCTTGTCATGTTCCTGAATTTAACATGAAAGTGTTCAGTTTTTGGCCATTTAATATGATATTGGCTGTTGGTTTTTCATAGATAGCCTTTATTAAATTGAGATATAGACCATCTATTCCAATTTTTTGTATGATTTTAATCATGAATGGATGTTGAATTTTGTCAAATGCTTCTTCTGCATCTATCAAGAGGATCATATGGTTTTTGTCCTTGACTTTGTTAATATAGTGTACTACATTTATTGACTTACATATGTTGAACTATCCTTGCATCCCTGGAATAATTCCAAGTTGGTTAAGATGTATGATCTTCTTGATGATCCTCTGTATTCTGTTTGCTAGTATCTTATTAAGGATTTTTGCATCTTTATTCATTAAGGAGATTGGCCTGTAGTTCTCTTTTTTAGTTGCGTCTTTCCCTGGTTTGGGCATCAAAGTGATACTTGCTTCCAGGAATGACTTTGGAGTATAGCTTCCCTTTGAATTTTATTATAAAGTTTGAAGAGTAAAAGCAGTAGTCCTTCTCTAAATGTCTTGTAAAATTCAGCAGTGAATCTATCAGGGCCTGGGCTTTTCTTTGTTGGTAAATTTTTAATTACATTTTCAATTTCACTGACTGTAATTGTGGTGTTTAAAATGTTTTTATCTTCTTTGTTCAACTTTGGTAATTCATAAGTATCTAAAAATCTGTCCATTTCTTCTGTGTTTTCCAATTTATTTGAGTACAGGTTCTCAAAGTAGGTATTAATGATCCTCTAGATTTCTGTTGGATCTGTTGTGACCTCACCTTTTTCATTCCTGATTGCATGGATCTGAGCCTTTTCTTTCCTTTTTTTGAGAAGTTTAGCTAAGGGTTTATCGATTTTATTTATTCTTTCAAAAAACCAACTCTTTGTTTCATTTTTTTTTTGTATCATTTTCTTAGTTTCCATTGCATTGATTTCTGCTCTAATCTTTTAATGTCCTCTCTTGTTTGAGCTTTGGGCTTTTGTTGCTTTTGTTTTTCCAGGAGTCTAAGATTCATCATTAGGTTGTTTATTTGAGCTCGGTCCGTTTTCCCAGTACGGGCATTCAGTGCTATGAATTTTCCATGTAAACTGCTTTCATTGTGTCCCATAGATTTCTGTATATCATATTGGTATTTTCATTTATTTGTAAAAACTGTCTGATTTATTCTTTAATTTCCTCTGTGATCCATTGATTGTTCAGGAGAGTGTTGTTCAATTTCCATGTGTTTGTGAAGTTCCTATGGTTTCTTGTGCTGTTGATCTCCAGCTTGATTGCACTATGATCTGATAATATACAGGGGATAACTTCGATTCTTTTTCATTTATTCAGACCTGTTCTGTGAGCTAGTATGTGTGCTATATTGGAGAATGACCCATGTGCAGGCAAAAATTATGTATATTCTGATTTTGTGGGGTGGAACACTCTATAGAAGTCTATTAAGTCCATGCATTCAAAAGCTTTGTTCAGTTCTAGTATTTTATTGTTGATTTTCTGCCTAGATCATCTGTCTATTTGTGATAGTGGGGTATTTAGATCCCCACTACAATTGTATTATTGTGTATTTTGTTTTTCCTGTTGCTTAATATTTGTTTTGTATAGTTGGGGGCATTAATATTTGGTGCATATACATTTATGATTGACATCCCTTCTTCTTGCATTGTTCCCTTTATAAGGATGTAGTGGCCTTCTTTGTCTCTCTCAATCAGTTTTCATTTGAAATTTATTTTGTCTGCAAATAATATAGCTACCTCTGCTTTTCTCTGGGCTCCTGTCACATGGAGAACTGTTTCCGTCCTTTCACTTTCAATCTATGGGCTTCTTTTTGTACTAGGTGTGTTTCTTGTATACAACATATTGTTGGATTTTGCTTCTTAATCCATTCTGCCAGTGTATTTCTTTTGATTGGTGAATCGAGGCTTTTGACATTGATGGTTATAACTGATATGTACTGACTTATTATTGTCCTTTTGTTGACTCTTTTTCTTCCCCTCCCCCTTTTAGTTTCTTGCCTTGCTTGTTTGATTTCGTCTGCTGGGCCTCATGGTGCTGTGACCTTCCTTGACTTTTTCTAGGATATTGTTTAGAATTCCTTGTAGTGCTGGTTTGGTGTTCATGAAGTTTCTCAGATGTTCTTTGTCATGGAAGTATCTTATTTCCCCTTCCAGTTTGAAAGAGAGTTTTGCAGGATACATCAGTCTAGGTTGGAGGTTGTTTTCTTTTAGTACTTGAAATACCTCACCCCAGGCTCTCCTTGACCTGAGGGTTTGTATTGAAAAGTCTGCTGTGGTTCTGATGGGCTTTCCTTTGAATGTGATTTGTTTCTTTTCTCTTACTGCTTGTAGTATTTTGTTCTTCTGTTGGGTTTCTGGGATCTTGATTATTATATGTCTAGGTGTAGAATTTTTTTGATCATGGCTAGTTGGAGTCCAATATGCCTCACTTATCTATATGTCTAATTTTTCCCTTCTGTTTGGGAAGTTTTCTGTCATTAATTCTGAGAACAGCTTTTTTAAGTCATTTGTATTTTTTCCTGCTACTTCATGCATTCCTATCAGTCTTATGTTATTCTTCTTTGCATCATCTAGGAGTTGTTGGATTGATTTCTCATGATCCCTTACTGTTTTTAAGAGACCTCTCTTTTCACAGTGACTGACTACAATCCTATCTTCCATATCTAAAATTCTATCTTCACAATCTTTTATTATGTTGCATGCACTTTCAGTAGAGTTTTTAATCTCCTGGATATCTGTTTGAATCTGTTGTATGGAATCCATTTATTTCCTCTTTTCAGCTTTCATTGTTTCCATTTCTTTGTTACACTAGGCCTTCATGGCTTCTGTCATGGTCCTGAGCTCATCTATTTTTTTCTCAGTTTCTGTTCTAGAGTTTTGAATCATGACTTCCATTTTGCTCACCATCTCTATGGTTATCTGGGAAATTATTTCTGTTTTGAATTTTTCTAGAGCCAGATTAATCTGTTTTGTTACTTCCTGTGCTGAGTTCAGGGTGTCCTGGTGGTTCAGTATCAGACTTTTCATCCTCATTTGCCCTACTGTTTTCTTTTGGTGAACTGGAAGTCTGTCTTTGTGTCTTGCTTAAGTGTTTTCTCATTTTTATTTTTGTTGTTAGGTTGTCCTTGGTTTAATTTCTGGGTTATTACTTAAATCTTCCTGATATAGTTGCATTTTAGCTTTTGAGTCTCTAATGACTCCTAGACATTCTCATTTTCATAATATTGGAGAAAACAACTTCTTAAATCAATCACAATCCTTTATCCCATTTGATACAATCAGCAGCACAAAAGGTTCAAGCGCAACTGGCAAATTAACCACTTGTGGTAGTCATTATTCTATCACCTTTAAACCATTTGAATTAAATTAAAATCAAGAAGCAGCCCAAAATATGTTTGCAGTAAATACGCTTTTCAATATAGCATCTTTACCATTTAGGATGGGAGCTTAGACAGAGTTAGGATGAGAGGCATAGATAAGTGAAAGAATTGGCGAAGGTTTCAAGAGAAGCCCAAGGATGTAGAATGCCCATAAAAATCTTTATGAAACTATTAAATTCAAAAAGCATGGACAGAGTGCAAGAATAAGGACAAGAATATATCCCCTTAACAGTAGAATAAAATGAAACTTTTGGCCTGACTGTTTTCTAATTCCCTGATATCCTTGCTTTTCCTACAAACTGTAGTTATAGTGGTTTTTTATCTCTGTGTTCTTCC
This sequence comes from Fukomys damarensis, assembly GCF_012274545.1. Taxonomy (NCBI): domain Eukaryota; kingdom Metazoa; phylum Chordata; class Mammalia; order Rodentia; family Bathyergidae; genus Fukomys; species Fukomys damarensis. Next base: position 53,910,430 of record NW_022900928.1, read on the forward strand.
ATAACACTTTTATTTTTAGCTTAGACTTTTATTGGGATCTACCTAACTATATTTTTAGGACATTTCCATCATATCTTTCCAGAACATCTCATTCCTCGTAGTCATGTCCCAGCAGCTATGTTATCTCCTCACAGAATCTTTCTTGGAATGTCTCAAATCTCTTCTTCTCCATCTCCTTCTCCTTCTCCTTCTCCTTCTTCCTCTCCTCCTCCTCCTGCTCCTCCTCCTCCCTCTCCTCCTCCTTCTTTCTCCTCCTCCTTCTTCTTCTATCATTATCTTCATTCTTTTCATTTATATACCACGTTTCCAACTATGCTGTCTTTATATTTTGATTGTCTTTCTTCAGCCTACATCAATGAAATATAGGCATTTCCTGTCTCATTTACACACCATATCAAAGAGGCCCTGCCGCAAAGTAAGAACTGACATTTGTGTTAAAAACACACTCCTATTTAACATTCATTACTCTGGAATTCCGAGCCTGAATTCCAACATTTCACTTTGGAGATAAGTAAGAAGTAAGAGATAAGGAAGATGTCTACAAATTATCAAAATCTGATGTTTTACCAAAGATGCATGGACTGTGTGAAGTTTAGCCTGAGTTATTGAGCCTCACCTGAGGAGGGTGCCAGTGCCAATGCAAGATTGCAATCTTCTTCAAATATAACTGAGAAAAATTTGGCAAGCCTGGAGCCATTTTTTGAAAGAGGGCAACCAAAGTTTGGGCCTTACCCATAACTGTCAGTTGCATGTCTAAGCTTCCTGGTTCAGTACTCTTTTCTCTAGTAATTCACCCAGCTAACCATTTATTGTACCTGTCCCATTGAATAAAAAACTATTTCTACTTTTATTTCAGGATTTTGCTACTTTGGAGCACAGTGATTTCTCAAGTGAAGAAAATAGCTTCCTTTCCTCTTGGTTCATCAACAGGAAAAGGCTACTTTTAGATTGAATTAGTAAATCATACTTCTGTTCACTTCAATAATTTCTTCTTCTGTTACTATACCACATATGCACATGGAATGGTTGTAAGACTGAAGTTAATATCCCTATGTTAGTAACTTAAAAGGGGAGAGTATCCTTTCCTCATCCTTCACTTATTTAATTCTGAATAATGAAATAATAAAATAAAACAATCTTTCTTCATGACTTAGCTTCTGATACTCATTCTGTTCTCATTCTTTTTCTGTCAAACTTCAGACATTTAAGATTTAAAACTGCAAAATAACATCCAGGCCTCAGGACAACTGCAGTCCCATTGTAGCCCTTGTCTTTCCTTTCTGATGCCACCTGGAATTTTTTGAACCCTTCTTCCTCTTTCTCCTTTCTCCTTCTCAATTCTGTTTACTTAAACATGCACAGAAAGACCCAGGACCTTTCAAAATATATTTCTTCCCCAGCACCTTTTCACAGTCAAAACCCACCAGCCATGGCTTTTTTGTCCTATTGTCATGTATGATATGAAACTCAAAGCATGTTCTACTTCTTTTAAAGCAAAGCCTTTACACATATAACAAAATAACCGCTGCACATATATTTTCATACCTTTATTTTCCTAAAATAATGTTAATTTCTGAAACTTAGAATGTATCAGGGAGTGCACCCTTGGAAAATGTTCTTCACTAGTATTTGGGGTAGCTCAGGGTAGGAGTGGGTAGGGCTTAAAAAAAAGAATGTTAATGAGGAAACATTATTATAGAGTTAAACTCACTCAACAAAAAAATGTGTCATTGCCTAATAACTGTGATTCAGAAAAGTAATTTATCTGTTGGAGAATTTGAACCACTTGTTACCTTGTTCTAAGCAGCTGCTCTGCAGAGTCTAAGAGCTGTATGTCCCTGTGAAACAGTTTTGTTTTTAGGAATGGAAACATCTGTTGTTGAAATCAAATGTTTTCTTATGTAGTGCTCTCCCTTTCCAGGAATCTCTCTTGTGAGGAACGATGTATCATAGATACTAAGAGCTCATACTCAAAATTTAAATGTTGACTTTAACATTTTAACCTTTTCTTTCTGATCAAGATTTGAACTTACTTTTCTCTCTGTTTGTCTATGTGTAAAACAGTTATGTTAATAACACCTTCATAATTTTGAATATAAACCAAAGAAAATAATTTATCCAGTGGGCAAGAGAGGTGAGGAGGGTAGATATTTCAAAGAGGTTTCAGATATATAAAGAATTGTGTGAAAATTTGTAATATATATCTGATTTAAAATTCCATGAACATAGATGGACATAAACAATGTGTGGTGACCAGGATAAATCTAAAGAAAAATTGTATTATGACAGTCTTCTGAATTGTTATTGGTTGAATTATGTCTTGTAAAAGTATATTGAAATCCTAAAAATGTATACTGAATTTCATAGGTTTGTATTAGGGTAAGGTGGACCCTAAAATCAATAAGACTAGTATCCTTGTTGTGAGAGAGAGAGAGAGAGAGAGAGAGAGAGAGAGAGAGAGAAGAGAGAGGCAGAGTCAGAAGACTGGCATACACTTGAGACAGAGATAGACAAGGAGGGAGGCACAAACACCAAGAGAACAATCAATACAGCAGAGATTGGAGCAATATAGCAATCAAGAAACACAAACTTTGCTGGTAATAGAAGCAAGGAGGGAAAGAACTGTCCTATTAACACCTTGATTCAGACTTCTGGCTTAGTGACTAAAAAAAGTTAATTTGTGTTTATGCTTCCCAGAATGTAGTGATTTGCTACGGCATCCATAGGAAATGCATATAGGTGTTATCCTTCCATTATGTGGATAAGTAAATGAAGTCTTTAGTTAGATTAACCACTTAGGGAAGTGGGTGAGGAGCATGTTAACCTCATGGATTTACATTCCACTAGTAGTACATGACAGAACATATGGGATAAAATAGGAATAAAAAACTGGTGACCTATAGACTCAATCGTGAGCACACATACACATTTCCTTGACCTTTACAGATTTTACTTTTTGATATTGAATTATCTATAAGAAGTTTAAAAATGTGAGATTTTTAACTCTAATTTTGGATAGCAGGCCTGTTTATATTTCCATATGGTCATAATTACCTGGAATTAAATCCATGCAACTACCTTATGCATTCTTATGCTCTCCCATTTTTCCAATTTTCACATTACATGACTTATTTATTGTACATTTTCTTGTCAGACTTATAGTGTGTTTGTATGTGTGGAATTTGCTAAAGAGGCAAAGGGCCAGATGTTGAACTCAACCAATCTTATTAAGATTATTATTAGTTGTACAATTTGAACCTTATTTATACTTTTAGTTTTTAGTGCCAGAGAAACTATTAGGTATTTACACGTATGTCCTTTTTATTTCACTTAAGAATATGGCCTCAAAATGCACCCATTTACCTATAAACGACTCTAGTTTCTCATTCTTTGTGGCTGAGTAATACACCATTTTATGTGCTACAGGAAGAAAAGGGATAAAGGAGTAGGCTAAGTAGGAAGGGTAGGGGAAAGGAAAGAATGGAAAATATGAGAAAAGTAAAAAATGGAAACAAATTATTTGTAACTAAGGGAAGGGTGGAACAGGTATAGGGAGGGTAGGGTTATGGGCAAAAATAAGAACCAAAATACATCATGTAAAGATCCAAGATCCCAATGGAGAATGTAACTGTGATGTATACCTAAAAAGTACTAATAAACTTAATGAGAAAAAGATTAGTAATTATTCTTAAATGCTATTTTTAATCTCAACATTAGTATAATGACAGACATCATAATTGTCTACCTCAAGGCTCAATTATGTTACTAGAAGCAGTTTACCTTGGAGAAGTTTTGTAATTAATTTTAATGCCTGAAAAAAAAACAGCCATTGAATAGCTGATAAGCAATAATGTTATTTATTGCCTTAATATAATAATCATTCAATAATTGGTTATCCAGAAAAATGGCAAAAACGTTTTCATAAAACAACACAAAGAATTTAAGAGTGAAAATGGCATTAATTTTAGGGGTGGAAGGAGAATAGAGAGAGTCCCATGAAAATTGTGTTAGCACAATATAATAAATTTAAGGAATTAAATTTATGTGATATTACTTTGCACTGTAAATTTAGAAAATCTTCATCACATGCCACAGTTCCTCAACCCACTTGCTTTTTAGAGCTGCTGTGGTGATGCACTCTTCTCATGTGGCCAGTGTCCCATCTTAAGCATCGAGTGGCAGGTTCTTTCTTCTCTGTTGTCTGGACAGGTTCACCAGTGTACTCGGGGCTGGGCTTCTGGGTGCTTGGGGCACAGAATCTTGGTGGAGGGGAGGCCCTCCTGCTGGGCACATTTCAATCAATGGATGATAGAAAACAGTTAATGGCTGCCTGTAGTTCCCCATATTTTCCCATATTCTAGTAAGAGGGGTTCAAAATGATTCCAGAGATCCTCTGTGAAGTGTAACAGCACGCACTCAGAAAATTAATGAATCCATGTATGCAATTCTTCACAGGAATAGCTTGCTTTCTGCCCAGTAATCTTTCTTTATGTCTAAGCCTCAGACCCCATCTGTGCTTTCAGTTTTATCCAAATGGAGACATCCTCCTCATCATCATTTTATTGAGTACTTTCTTTGCAGGAAGCTCTGTTCTGATATTTCAACATATGAAATCCTTACTATACTATAAAATTATTAATGTTAATTCTCACGGATAAAAATCTGTACCTAACAAAGATTAATCATACATAAAAACATACAAGTAGTAGTAGGTGGCATAGGTGGATTTTGATATGTATTTATATTGATAGAGAAAACTTTTATAAATAATTTAAAAACCTACAAAATATTAGGAAAATGTAAAATCACTTCTGTTGTCTCTGACAGCAATCTGCTTTGTTTAGTTTAAAATTAACAGACACTGGCATAATTGACCATGAAATGGGACCTCTGGCCTCATCCCTGACCTTGAACACCCCCTTCCTGTGAATTAAAATAGAGAGCTAGACGAATCTTAAGGTAAACCCCTAACTACGAGGAATTGTTATGCCTGGGTTAAAGTTAACTGTCTTGTTACAGTAATTTGTACATGGGTAATATGAACTGAGGAAATGAAATGTAACCACCTGATTGAGATTATAGCTGTAAAACCTATAACAGAAGAAGCTATAATGCAGTACGAGGTTGATCTCTAGCACTTAGTGTGATCAACATTTTGTCAACAAAATAAACTTATTATTTTACTTCCATTCTGCTTCTCTGTACATGTCATTTACCAATTCCTTCTACAACAATATTAATTTAACTCCCCAAATCTAGTCTGTTAGATTTATTTTTTGATATCCCATATTTCTCAGTACAGATTTATTACTGTAGCTTTTAAAATCTTGAAAATATATTCCTCATATATTTTGTCAGACTCATTACTCATCACTTCCAACAATGTTAGTACATGAATTTAGACAAACACATTTACTAAATATTCCATATGTATTTATCTTGTCCTCTTGCACAAAAGCTTTTTTGCATTGACCTACCTTGTTTTTTTCCCTGTTCATTCTAATCAGTTACACATGTGCACACACAGACACACACACACACACACACACACACATGCTTTATCTCTACTGCCTTTAATAGTGATGGCATCTTCTGAAAAATAGAGACAGTACAACAATGTGGTAGAAACCATTTGCTGAGGTGAAAAAAAAAAGAATTAAACCCTAATCTTCAAAATTTTAGAGCAAAGCTACCAGATTTTAAATCAATTATTTTTGCTTTAAATATTTTGCTATCTTTGTCAGGAATAAATAAAAATAAATATTTATTATAATGTCTCCATATTCCATTAACTCATTACTACATACCCATCAACCGTAAGGAGAAAGGAAGGTATCCTTTATTTACAGTGACTCTATTTTCTCTTTTTGAAATATTTTATTGTTATAATAATTAACATATATTGTTAGAGTTAATGTATTTCATCATAGCATTTCCACACACGTATATTTTGTGCCATGTTTATGTCCACGCTCCTTTCTAAAATCTCTCACCCTCCAGTCTCTGAACTCTTCTCTCAGGAAAATTGCCATTTATTTAAGGGGCCTTTTCTACTTTTAATTCATTTTTTAAAATTTAGCTTTCCTGTGTGAGAAAAGACCTGATACTTGTCCTTTTGTACCTGGATTATTTCACTTAACTTGATGTCTTCCAGGTCCATCCATTTTCTATAAGTGACATGATCTGTTTCTTCTTAATGAATAAACAATACTTTATTGTGTTAATGTACCCTATTTTCTTTATTTTTTCATTGTTTAAGTACAAGTAAGATGATTCTTATTCTTACCTTAGCATTATGGACATCATCTTGGTAGTTATTGTTAAGCAGGATCTGTTTTGCATCCTGACTTCATTTCATTTGTACACATAGCCAGGCTTTGTTTTTCTGGATCCCATTGTCTTTTTATTTATAGTTTTTTTTTTCAGTAAAATCCATACTATTTTCCATAATAGATATACAAAGTGATATTCTTGCCAATATGATGTAGGGGGTTCATTTTTCTCCATATTTAGCAGCGTGGGTGACTTTTATTTTTGGGAAAATAGTTTTTCTAACTGCGGTGAGATGAAATCTCAATGTCATTTTGATTTTTACTTTCCAGACAGCTAAATATATTGAGCATTTCATCCTAGGTTCATTGGCCAGTTAGAGCTCTTTTTTTGAGAATTGTCCATTCTGATACTTTGCTCATTTTTATTTGATTATTTATCCTTCATCTATTACTCTTTAGTTCGTTGAATATTCAGGATATTAATCTTCTGTCAGATGAATAGCTGCTAAACAATTATATGCATTCTAAGGGCTGTTTTTAAATTCTGTTCACTATTTCTCTAACTACACAGGAGCTTTATCATTTGATGGACTCTCATTTATCTTGTTAATTCTTGCTTTTGTTTCCTAATTGTAGTTCTACACGCATAGCAAATCATTGCTTCTGTCCACATGTTGAAGTGAGTCTCATACATTTTCTTTTTAATTATTACCAAGTTTCAAGTGTTACATTAAAGGATATTATCGTTATTGAGTTGATTTTTGTGCAGCATAAGAAATTGGGCTAGAGTTTCCGTTTTTCACATGTGGACATCCAGCTTCAAAAGCATCCTTTCTAATAGGTTGTTTTATCTCCACTACATATTTTTGACATTTTGTTATTTTTCAGTTGGATGTACATGTATACGTTTATTCCATACATTTATTCTTGACCCTCTAGTCTATTCTTTTCATTTCCACATTTGTACTGTGTTAGGTTTGTTGCTATAGCTCTGTAGTGTATTTTTAAATGAAGTATTATGATGCCTCTAGCATTGTTCTTTTTGTTCATAATTTGCTTTGGCTGTTTTAAAATTTTTATGTTTTCATATAAGATTTAGGGTTGCTTGACTAGGATGTAATTATCCTTTTCATGATGATTTTGTCAAATATATAAATAGCCTTGGTATTATTACCATTTTAACAATATTAATTATCACAATACTTTTTTGTGGAAAATCTTTCTACCTTTCAGTCTGATCTTTTTTACAATTTTCACTATAGATTTTTTTGCTTCCTAAGTTAGGTTCATTTCTATGTATGTATGTGTGTATATTCCTGAGTCTATGGTGAATCAATAACTTTTCTGATTTCTCTTTCAGGCAGTTCATTATTGGTATTTAGGAAAGTTACTAATTATACTATGTTGAATTAAAATTCCTGCTATTTTATCAATTTTAGCAATTCTTGGACTCATTTGGTAGAAACTTTAAGTTTTTCTGCTAAAATATAAGAGTACTATATTGAAAAAGATTAGTCATAGTGGACATCTTTGTTTTATTCTGGGTACTAGAGTAAATGCTTTCAGTTTTAGGCCATTCAGTATAATATTGGGCTATGAGTTTCTCATAATATCTTCTAGTTTGTTTCAGGCTATGCTTGTATGCCAAAATTATTCAGGGATTTTATCATCATGGGATATTTTCCTGGCTTTCTCTACATCTGTTGAGATGATCATATGATATTTTTATCTTTGGTTCTAGTTATGTGCTACTTATTAATCTGTTTGTTGAACAAATACTGCAACCCTGGAATGAAATCAATTTGATCATAGTATATGAACTTTTCAGTATGCAGTTGAATTCAGTGAAAAATAATTTTATCAAGTATAGTTGCATCTATAATATAATGAATACTGATTCATAATTTTATGGTTAACGTGTCCCCATTGGATTCTGGTAGCAGTATTGTGCTGCCCTGTATTGTACATTGGGAATGGTTATCTCCTTTTGTATTTCATGAACAGTTGTGAGGAGCATTCCTATTACCTCTTTAAAATCAAATAGTACAACTCAGCAGTACATCTATCCAATACTTGGCTTATTATTTTTTTTGTTTGGGCTGGGCCATTTTATTACTTCTTCAATCTCATTACTTTGTATTGATCTTTTTAGTAATACTTTTTCATATACTTTTAGTTCAATCTTGGTAATTCATATCTGTCTAGAAATGTGACCATTTTATAGATCTTTCAATTAAAGGCAGATAATTTATCAAAATATTCCTTAATGACTCCCTGGAGTTCTTTCTTATCTGTTGTAACACACCACCTTTTCTTCACCTTTAGTTTTATTTGTTGTTTTGTTTTGTTTTATACATTTTGTTTGGTTAGTTTCGCCAGTCTATTTATCATTTCAAAGAACAAACACTTTGCTTCATATAGTCTTTGTATAATTATTTCTATCTCTATTACATTTAGTTTCCTTCTCATCCTTATTACTTCTTTCAATTAGTAATACTGTATTTGCTTTGTTTTTTTATAGAACCCAGAACTGCATCCTTATGTTACTTATTTAATGTCTCCTTCTCTCTCTCTCCTCCCTCTCCTTCTCTTTGTCTTTTGATGAAGGCAGTCCTTGCTATAAAATTCCCAAATTTATATTTGCTGTACCCCATTTGTTCTGGTATGTTGTGTGCAAATTTTCATTTGATTCTGGTATAGGTTGGCCCCTGATTTCTTCAGTAGCTCAGTGTATTCAGATCTGTGTGTGTATATTTTGTGTAGTTTCTCTTGCTGAGTTTGAACTCAATTTCATTTTCATTTTGGAAGATGGAAATTATTTCACTATTTTTGAATTTACTAAAACAATTTTATGGCCTAGAACATGATTTATCTCAGAAAAAGTTCCTTGTTCTGATAAGAAACTTGTATCTTCTTGCTGTTTGATGGAATATTCTGTCAATGTTTCTTAGGTTTTTCTGATCTTTAGTATATTTTAATCTGATGATTCTGAATGAAAATTTTGCCTAGATGATCTATCTGTTGGTACGATGGGGTACTGAACTCTCAATTGCTATATTGCAGAATGTCTATCAAGTACCAATCCTCTCAAGTCAAGTAACATATAAACAATTGCAAGTGAAGCTGTAATTAAAATTATTCTATTCCAAGGCTTGACTATTTTTGTTTATCTTCTTAACAGATTCTGCACATTTCTCTTCCACTTACTATGAATTAAAATTGTAGAAAAATTTATGAGCTGAGCAGCCAGTTCCTAATGGCACCATCTCAGAAGGGGTTTCTAATAGTTATGTTTAGTTCACTTGCACTAGATAGGACCTATGGTTGTTTTTCACTGATGTACATCACGTATGCTATTCCTCTGAAAATCCCTTCAGAACTATGCGATTTTCTGTCTGATAACTCACCACCTCTGCAGGTTTTTACAGTGATGACTTTGGGTTTGTCTCTTTGACCAGGGAAAATGTGATTGTTGAATATGCTGAAGATGGTGTCATATTGAAGCACATTGGGGTTTTTGTCACCATGCATAGTTTCACATATTTCTTGTAGAATGCCATGAGACATAAGTTCTAAAAATGTGCTGTCTGAAGACTTATGCTCCAGTTTGCCAGCAAATTCAACTAATGCTCATATCATATCCTTGAAGAGGTCAAAGTCTTACTTCAGTAGGACAAATCACAACATTAGTCTGACCTCCCAGATTTACTTTGATCAATATAGGAAACATATATAATATTCTGAACAAAGTGGCTGTACATAGTGGTACTCCATAAAGTCAGTTGTTTCATATTTCTCTCTGAACAGGGCAATGGATTTCATATTTATTGCACTTCCTGATATAGCATAATTTACTTAACATATTATATATTTGTATGTCAGTCATATTACCTTTTTCTCTCTTATGTTCTGTTTTTCATTTACGTTGTTCTTGTTCTTTTTATTTATAAATACCTCTCTAAATCTATGGTTTCCTTGCATTTGTATTTTCTCTCTCTAATTTACCTTTGTGCCAAAGAGGAATTTCTTATCTCTTTTGCAGACCTATATCCAGTGACATGAAGAATCCCTACAAAATCAGAACTGATATTTGCATTAATATGCACCCTCTTAACATTCACTATTCTCCCCGGGCATCATGGCACAAGCTTGTAATCCCAGCACTCAGGAGGCAGAGGCAGGAGGATCACTGTGAGTTCGAGACCAGCCTAGGCTACATAGTTAGTTCCAGGTCAGTCTCACCTACATAGTAAGACCCTGTCTCAAAAAAAACAAAAATAAAAATAAATAAAAAAATTTTAAAAAGTAAAAAAGAAAATTTACTGTTCTGGCAATCTTTTTGCTTGAATCCCAAATATTTGACTAAGACAACTAAGAATTATTGGACACCCATGCCAATCAATTTCTGTGCAGTTGCATGCAACTGATGAAAGTTGCAGTTCAAAAGAGACATATACATTCTATCTAATTCCTTCATTTTGGTGAGGTGCACATGTGCATGCTCACACACACATAAATATCTTAAGTTGTTTGGTTTTATTCAACACTATAAAGCTAATTTGCTAGTAAAATTTATGTTTTGCATGTACATGAGTTTGGGGTGTGAATGTGTCTCTCACCCTTTCTGTAAGGTTGTCTCTCATAGCCACAGTGTAGTTGAGGCCCTCAAGCAACTTCTTCATCCCTGTGATGTCATGTTCATACCCATTCCTTGCAGAAAGGTGTTCAAGCACTATTTTGCATATGATGAGAGCCTGGCACATGTGTTCATTTTTGTTCTTTATTGGATAGATCTGCAGAAATTTATATACAGTGAATTTCAGTTATTTGACCTCATTGAAAGCCCCATAGACTCATAAGTATTGCTTTATTAAGGTCTCATCGGTTTCCCTGTCCCCTTCCCTCTAACAAAAAATACTGTCTTCCTCTCTCCCAGAAGCTCAGAGATAGACACTAGATATAACTGGGGTGATCAGTAAAGAATATTGAGGGAACAGGTGTAATTCTTAGATGTACCTCCTTTTTTCCCAAATCAAATCTAAGCATCCAACTTTCAGAATAACTTTTGTGAAAATCAAGAGTTTTTGGGTTAGGGTTTGGGTTAGGTTTAGGTTAGGATTTCATTGCCTCACTCAAAGCGAGTATAACAAAAATCCTTTGCTTTTGGTACCGTTGTTAATTTGGCACTATTTTTAACATGTCAACTTATGACATGTAAACTTTAATGATGTTTTTAAAATATCCACCATTTCTGAAAATTTCAACTAGAATACAGATATTTTCTATTTAGCTTATTATTTTATAAATATTTTCAACTATCAATAAAGTTGAAATTCTCTTAATTCTCAAATAGATTTTAGTATAAATAAATAGGCAAAAAGTGATGTATATTTTGTCATGGGGTTTAATGAGAATTGGCATCTGTGTGAAACCCCATAATCTCTTTTTTATAGCAAAGCATCTATGTAACACACATCTCTCTGAATTTACTTTCTTTAAGTAATGCTTTGGGAAGGGCAAATGCTTCTGCTCCTTCTCTGTTTCATGAACATTGCACAATACCTTTTCAACCCTTTCTCTACACACTTTCTGGAACTCCTCAGGCGGCATGTCTTGATGGTGTCAATAGTTTCTGAGGATGAAACTTGACCAGACTGATTTCCCTGAAGAACTGAAGAATAAACTATATGATATAAATTTTGATTCATACCTTTGTGAACTATTTTGTCACCTGAGAGATTTGAGAGAGGAAAAATTAAGTAGAAATTTTATATGGAGCATTTATGGTAATAACTATCCTCCAGTATAAGGGATGTATTGTGACTAGTAAAGCACTTTAAATTCTTTGGTAAAGAAAGCATAAATAGCCAAAATACAATAGATTTGATAATTTGGAGAAACATCTCCATGATTAGGGGTTAAATTTAACCTTTTCATAGTCAACAAAAATAGTTTGATTTTTTTCAGTGGTTTACTCTGTGTTACTCACTTATACATGTAGTCTTGCTTTGTCTCTAAGCTAGTAAATATTAAATAAATATTTGTAAGAGTGCTGACCACTGCAAATATAATGCCAATTGCATGTGTAATTTGAAATCACCATCTATATTTATAAAATGAATAGGGAAAGTTAGTTTTAATAATATCCTTAATTTAATATAACCCAATTATTATCATTTCACTATGTGTTTCAAGCCACAGTTCAAGCACCACACATGGCTAGTGGCTACCATATTGTGTCATACAACATCTCATATTGATAATATCTCCTAATCTATAACACACATATAGAGCATCCATGAAACACTGAAAATCTTGAACTCTGTATCATCCAGGTATTATTTTTACAAGAATCTTAATCTGAATTCTGAACCTTTCTAGAGGGAATGAGCTTCAATTATCCACTGTAACTTTGTCAGCCATTTAATGAGGAAATTATAATTATATTGTATCCAAGGTCAAAGGAACAATTTTTCTTTGGAGTTGCTGGCATACTCTGGATATCTTACATGCAGAGTGCTGAGCAACCAATGGTCAGCTTTTAAACACATGCTATAAGGTATAGAGAAAAGAATTCATTCTTTTGAGATAAGGCTTTCTCTGAATCATCCTGATATTTCTCCTAGAGAAATAATCTCACTCAACAGATATTCTGCTTGCTACTAGGAAGTAATTGCACCCTTTCTTGAGAGAAAAAGGATGAGGAATTCATAACCAGAAATAAAAAGTCTACTAAAATCTAATGTAACTAGTTCCTATCAATGAAGAGAATGAACAGTTATATTATTCCTGTTTAATTACAGGTCAACCTAGCTATTCTCTTGCTTTATATTAATTTATTAATAAATATGATCCTGTAATTTTAATTTTTAAAATATTTCATAATATTTTTATTATCCTATTTTATTTGTTTTGGTGCATTTTTAAGTAAGTGGCTTTGTAAACTTATGATAGCATCCTAAATTCTCAAGGTAAAGAAGGTCATCAGAGTACATAAGAATATCAAACCTTTGGGGCCTTTTTTATAGATAAAACAATGGTACATGATCTCCTATCCTATTTCAGAAAATTTAGGCAATGCAATGGTCTATACTTTCCTGGAAAATATTTGGACAAGGTTTTCTAATTATCTGCAGTTCCAGTTTATTTACAAGTATGGAGAATTTTCTGACTTAGTCATCTAATGATCATTAGTGCATAAGTATAGGTAAAGTTTTCTGATAATGTTATCATATCCTATACCAAAATTAACATGATAGCAAGTCTTTTCATTACAAAATGGTGAGTAGCATAGTGCAGTCTTCTATTCTTCGCTCCACATTCTTTAAAAGATTATGCTTGGAACCATTCCACTGCATCTATGCCCAAAGGTCTAGCCAGAGTCTTTACCTACTTCAGTATCTCAGTTCATATAGTGTCCTGGTTAGCTGAGCCATTTTACTAAGTGTCCTGGGATCATGCTACTGACTTAAATAGAAATGTAGCACAGGGTCTTGTGAGAGTCTATATGGGCCTTTTTCTGTTATAGACTCTGCTGATCATATAGTCTCAGTTTAGAGTTTAAAGTTTCTTGTGCTTCCTTCTATTTCTGAAATCATTTAGACTGTCTTCTTCAATTCGGATTCCTAATTGCCACATTGTCTTTGATTTTTTTTATAAATATGCTTATTTTTTATTCATCTCACCTTTTAAGAAAAGCAATTAACCTGCAAAAGGACCAGGATAAATACAAATAAGAATGCAACTTAGGCTGCAATAGTCACATCTGTCATACTTACATGTATATTCTGGTACTGAAAATATCCTTCTCCACAGAGAATGGTTCATTGAAAAAGAACATTTTATATATTGCAGTCTCAACAATCTGTGCTACCTTCTTCTCATTATCACTTACCTGTACTATCTCAGGGCCAGATTTGCTTAAGATCTATGAAAATTGAGTCTTTATCTAGTGGACTTGTATCTGAAACTACTCAGGCTCTTGTTACTGCACTTAGAATTTAGTTTGGGTCATAATTTGTTAAAATTTAGAGAATTTTGGACATCCTATAGGGATTCTCCTATTTATATTTTATAAGTCTAAATCTTAGCACACACATAGTGATTATGATGACTAATATTTATCATTTGCAAATACTTTGCTTATTCATCTTATATTAATTAGATATGATGTGGTAGGCAGTAAGTGAAGAATTTGGGTAGGAAAACATGGTAGATGCTAGTTTGTTTTTTCTGAAATGGAGAGGGTATAGAATGGAGCAGATTGAATTGCTGGAACAACTATTTGATTGTAAATATGTTATTTTTATTAAACTAATGAAATATTCAAACAAAAATATCAAATACATGAGTCTGGTATTTTGAGGAGAAAGCTTTGAGTGAGAGATAATATTTTAGGAATTCTCATGTGTCTGACATTACTATGTAATAACCTTAGAAAGTCATGTTGAAGTAATAGCAGAATTCTCTGCATTTGACAAATGGCAGAAATGATGACTGAAAATATTAAGAAACTTGCACAGAGTCACAGAATTTATTATGTGATAGAATCTAGGCTGAGGTGTCCCTTTCTATAATTTTTCTATGTTTAGCTATTTCTGTGAACAGCCTAAACATTCAGGCTTAAATTTAAGCTAATTGGAAACTGGATCTCAATCCACAGAAGACTACATTGCTTTTAAAAGGGAAATACTTCTTTAGTGAAAATGCTACTTTATTAATGGAATGATTGGGAAAATCACAGAAAAGAAGTTGAAGAGCCCGAGACTTGAATGAATTTTGGAAATTTTAGGATATTTCCTGCAAGTGATTCCAATCTTACCTTTTATATCATGGATCTCTTTGTCTAGATTTAAAGAAACTCTGGAGAAAAGCTTGACCTGACTCTTTTAGTTTCAGTCTACAAATGCCCTGGTCTTATCTCCATGTTTGGATTTCATACATTTTTTTCTTGGCTTCTGCTAATTTCACTCCATCCTTTTGCACTACATCATCCAAGCACCAATAATGTATCCTTTTCCTATGTATTACAGCATTTTAAGTGGTGGTTTTCTGTCAAAATAGACATATACCTTAGTACAGTTAAAAATGATACCCAGTTAAAAAGTTCTGTCTTAATTTTAGACACAAAATTTATAATGTGAATTATCCTTGAATATACAGTGTATTTTATCATCTCCTCCAATAACTGCATATTTCTTTCATTATACCTGTAGAGCCCTTTCAAATGCTTGAAATCATACCAAACAATATCTAATGACTCATTGTCATTGAGGTTTATTGTTTGTTGGTTTGTTTGATAGTTTTTTTCTGGATCATCCACTGTTTTCATATTTTTGTTCTCTTGCTCACAGTTCATGGTGATGATGGTGGTCAAACTAGAATGTGTGTTCAATAGCAAATGTATGATCTTGTCTAGGCAGTAAATTCTTCCAGTATGCTGTAAGGTCTTTCTTTTGCTCTGTCTTTTGTTTTGTTAATGCATTCTTTCTTTGAATTCCTATAATTTCATATACATTCTATCATCAAATCTTTGTGCCTCAAATGTTTTAAATACCTTACTATGCTTACTTAATTTATGAGTTAAATAAATTATTGAATGCATCTAGAGGTTTTTTTTTTGTTTGTTTGTTTTGTTTTGTTTTGTACTGGGGATCGAACTCAGGACCTTGTGATTTCAAGGCAGGTAACAGAACCACTGAGTTAAATCCCCAACCCAAGTAGAGTTTTAATATCTTTAAGATGTTATTTTCAATAAAAATTCAGAACTCAGAATAATCTGATTACTAATCTTTTATTATGATTAATTAATTTGCCCTAGGGTTAATGCATTACTCTTTAGGAAAGCTTAAAATTTTATAGAATGATAAAATATGAAAATCAAATAGTAAATCTTTCATTTTTAATTTGTAGATACATTTTAGGCAGGTAATATATGGGAAGACAGGTTATCACATCTATTCTCGATTATAACAATAGTTTCTCAAGCCTTCAAGAATGTCAAGATAGCTGATAGAAAATGATATTATCTAAAGAAGATGTGCCATGACATTGAAAAAGAACTTTGTCAGATGGGAAGGAGAATTAGGGAGGAGGGAAGGAAATGGAAGGGAGAAGAAAAAAAAAGAAAGGAAAAACATGGAAACAACATTTCTAAGGAAGGAGAGGAAGAGGCATTGAAGGGAGGGCAGGGGAATGGGGAAAAAAGATGAATCAAGATATATCATGGAACAAATTCCCTATAATGAATGTGATCATTCTGTGTATCTATAATGTACCAGTAAACTTAATTAATTAAAAAAAACCCAAACAACATAAAGGACTTTGTCACAGAATCACCAGCTCCACTGTCTATGTTATCTGGGGTTATTCTTTCAGTAATTGTTTATTTATTACTTATTATTAAACACATGGATATTCTAAAACATAAAAAGTTATATAATATCAATTCAATGAAGTTCATATTTCCAATGCACTTTTTATTACTAAAAAGAAATATATCATAAGAATTTTAAATCATTATTAATGTCTCTATACCATTTTTACAAATATTAATATAACAGACAGAAAATGCCAGTGAAATAATTATTTCCCTTATTTTAAATAGTGCAATAATAACTAAATAGTAAGAAGTAAACTATCATTAAATCATAACTTGCCCTGAATTGCATAAATTGGGTTTTCATTCAGTTATTCTGCCATGGCCTATATAGTTAGTAATAATAGCTAATGCTTACTGAGCTCCCATTTTGCCAAATATTTTACATGAACGTTCTCACTGAACTAGCACAACTTTATGTAATTTCTCTTACACCTCAGACAAGAAGTTACTTGAGTAACTGACCAAACTTTTGTGCAAATACAGTAAACAGTCATGAAATTAAATGACACTTGCTGAAGAGTTACTCATGAAAAACAATTTAGATGCCTCGGGGAGTCAAGTAAAGATAGTCTCTTCAGTACTAGCTAGTAAGATCACAAAGGCTTCACCAAGAGGTGGTGGAGACTGTACAGTGTATGGATGATGAAATAGTGTTGGAAGAGTGTACAGATGTTGACAGAGATGCAAGTAGCCCTCAGGATCCTGTGTGAAATGAGCATTTCACCTTGGGTTCTGAGATTTCACTCCATTTATTTGTATGCTCAAAAAGTTGAGGCCATACTCTTAAGTGAAATAAATAGGAAACACTTGAGAAATACCAAATAGTTCCTCTGGTGTGAAAAACTAAAAGTATAAATAAGGTTCAGATGGTATAACTGATAATATGAAATAGGAAGAAAAGGGCAAAGGAAAAGGGGAAGTGGGAAGGGTAGGGGAAAGGAAATAAGGGAAAAGAAAAAAAGGAAAAACAGAAACAAAGTCTTTGTAAACAGGGAATTGTAAAAGAGTCACTAAATTTGCTGGAAGATAAGTTATACAGAACTTTTGAAGACATTGGCATAGGAAAAGACTTTATAAACAAATCCTCAGTAGCATGGAAACTAGCACAAGCAATCAACAACTGGGATTTCATCTTATTAAGCTTCTGCACTGCAAAAGAAACCACCAACAGAACTAAAAGACAACCTATAATGTGGGAAGAAATTTTTACCAGCTGTTCCTCAATTAAAGGGCTCTTATCTAGAATATATAAAGAACTCAAAACAATCAGCCCCCCAAATATAAAGAGCCGATTCAAAAATTGGCATCTGAAGTGAACAGACATTTGTCAGACAAAGAAGTAAAACCAGCAAGTAAATATACGAAAAAATGTTCCATATCACTGGTCATTCGAGAAATGTAGATGAAAACAACACTGAGATTCCACCTCATCCCAGGAAGAATGGCTGCTATCAAGAAATCACACAACAACAAATGTTGGCAGGATTGTGGGGAAAAAGGAACCTTCTCCATTATTGGTTGGAGTGCAGACTGGTGCAACCACTATGGAAATCAATATGGAGATACCTCAGAGAAGTAGGATTAGAGGTTCTATTTGACCCAGTCATCCGTCTGCTGGGTATCTTTTCAAAAGAATTAAAAGAATCATATCACAGTGATATATGCACACCCACATTTATAGCGGCACAGTTTGTAATAGCTAAAACTTGGAAAGAGCCCATTTGCCCATCAGTTGGAGACTGGATAAAGAAGATATGGTTTTCCTATAAAATGGAATACTACTCAGCCATAAAGAATGAGAAATTAGAGTCATTCATAGGAAAATGGATGCATATGGAGTGTATACTCTTAAGTAAAATAGATAAGTCACACATGTGTAAATACCAAATAGTTTCTCTGGTGTGAAAAACTATGATTATATATGCTATCCTAATGATATCATTGACAATGTGAAATAGGAAGAAAAGGGCTAAAGGTGTAGGAGAAGTGGGAAGGATAGGGGAAAGGAAATAAGGAAAAAGAAAAAAAATATGAGAAAATTAAAAAATAGAAATAAAGTATTTTTAAATAGGGAAGGTAGGAGGGGGTGAAAGGAGGGCAGGGACAAGGGGGAAAAAATGAGAACTAAGACCTGTCATGTAAAGATCCGAGATCCCAATGATGAATGTAACTGTACTGTATACATAAAAAGTACTAATAAACTTAATGGGGAAAAAATTGTAAAGTACTGACCAAATGAACTATATGTGAAGTAATACAATAAGTGATAAACTAAAGAGGCCAATAGCACAATGATAGCATATATGACAAACTCACAGCTAACATCATATGTAATGGTCAATAGTTGAAAACATTTTTTTTAAGATAAGAAAAATACAAGGGCATTCATTATCATGATTTTTATGTTGAATCACATAGGACTGACAGTCCTAGCATGAGGAATCAAGCAAAAGAAAGAAATAAAATAAAAGACATCCAAACTTGAAAGAAGTTAAATTGTCTCTGTTTTCAGAAAGTGGATTTTATATATAGAAAACCCTAAGGACACTGCCAAATGAATTCAGTAAAAGACATATGTACTGAAAGCTATAAGGTGTGGATTAAATAAATAGAATATGTATAAATAGATATTTTGAGTTTATGGATTAGAGGAATTAAGACTAATATATCCATAATACATAAAGCAATCTAGAGATTCAGTGCTATTTCTATCAAATTTCCTATTTATCTTTTTATGGAAATGAAAAATCTGAAATTCATAAGAAATAGCCAAAGCAAAGATAATAAAGCTTCAGGAATTACACCCTCTGACTTCAAAATATATTACAAAGCTAAAATAATCAAAACAACATAATATAGGCATAACAACATACACACAAATCAGTGCAACAGAAGGGGAAGCACATAAATAAACCCAAGAATTTATAGTTGATTGATTTCCAACAAAGTTCCATAAAAACCAATGTGAGGAAAAGACAGTCCCTTCAATAAATGGCTCTAAGAAAACCACTATCGACATATGTAAGAGTCAAGTTAGAACATTATTTTACATTATATAAAAAAATTAGCTAAAAAGGAGTTAAAAATTTAAATATATGATTAGAAATTGTGAAGCTACAAAAAAAGGCATAATAGGAAAATTCCTTTACATTGGTATAGGCAGGGATTGAATGGATATAATTCCAAAAACCACAGGCAAAAAAGTGAACATAAAAAAAGGGATTAAACTCAAAAGATTTTTTACAGCACACAATCATAATGTTAGAGTTAGAGGGAAGACATAATAATATACACCATGGGAAAAATATTTGTTAATCACATACTGATAAGATATTCAGAAAATAAATAAGAAAATCAAGCTATTTAATAGCAAGGAAGCAAGTAAATTTCTGACCTTCAGGGGAAATTCAATAATTTTTTATTGTATCGCTGGTGAAGTAAATAAAATTCAGGCATGGCCTACCTCTTAAAAATGCTTAAGAGTAAGCTAGGGAAGTTTGATTTATTTAACATGCAATAAGAACACATTGAAACTTTTCCAGCAGAGTGAAGTTATACTCATTCACCCATTCACTCAAAGATATTTAATCAAATGACTAAATATTCTGCTTGGAATACCATTTTGGAAAAATATTCTTAGATGATGTGGTAAATGGAGAGATTCATATGCAACTAACCAAAATAGAAAGAAAGCATAATAATTTAATTGACAAGCATATGCACTAAGAAAGCTTTTTACAGACCATTCTTCAGGTGTGAATCTGCTTAAAGGAGAGAGATATTGAAAATGGAGACCTGAAGGGTTAGTGGGAGTCTAGCTCAGTGGCAAGGTGGAGGACTAGTCTCTTGGTAGGAAACAGTGTGGGCAAACCACAAAGGCTTGGGAGGTCTGATGTAACCAGAAAGCTTGGAGAGCTAGGTTTTAGAAGATAGTACTGGAAACTGAAGTGTGCATCACAAAAAGAAATGAGTCATCAGATGTAAGTACCTAATTGAAAACTTTTGCAAAAAATTAAAACGAAGCCAGTGTCTTGAGTTTGAGAGTCAAGAAAATTTCATAACTCTTCTTTAAGTACCTTCTTGAGCTACAAAATAGAAATAAGAAAAACCTTTAAATGCACAGTTTTAAATGTTGAGTTAGAGGCAGTGTGTAGTGGCTGTCAAATCTGGGTTTCTTAAAACTGAATTGTTATGGGATTATTTTTGTTATAACTACTGAATTGGGGTCGCAATGATCATAAAACAGGGAATAATGTAGAAGAAAAAACCCAAGACCCCAGTTTCAGTATTTAGAAAATTCATATAATTTCCTGACACATTAGACAATACTACTTCTGAGGTCCTTTAGTTAACAGTGATCAAATACCTAATTTACTTATATTCATCAAACCACTTCGCTTTGTCTGTTGCCTTTTAATTTTCTCACATCTATTATTTAGTAGTGTTATGATTTCAATCTAATGATCAGTGAAGTCAATCTGTTTGACCCAACAGGTGTCCATTGCTGTAATTTAACTTTGCATTCTCCAGACCAATGCCTTATAAGAGTCTTGAAGAAGACAAGAAGAGAAATCAATCCATTGCTGCATATGAGGAGCTTCAATTCAATGTAAAATAAAATGCAACTCCCGGAAAGAATTGTAATACAGAAAGAAGCAAAGCAGTGACATAGGCAATAGCAAGGAAATATGAATGGGGTGAATACAGTCAATACATTTTTAAGTGTGTGTAAACTGAAATCATGCTGTAGAGGGCATATAAACCACTTTTCCATATTTGGGACAAAATACCCAGCATCCCAAACATTAAGAAAAGTTTTGTTTTTGGCTCATGGTTTTCAGAACATTGGGCCTATGGTTGACTGACTCCAAGAATGAAATGGCATAGCAGAAGGGACTAGTGGAGAAAAGCTATTCAACCTATGAAAAACAGGAGGCAGAGAAAGAAGGGAAGAGTCATGGTCAAGAATACATCCATGCAGGTCGCACCCTGTTATCCACCTCCAACCAGACTCCACCTCCTGACAGCTCAGTCATGTAAAAATTCACTAATGGATTAAGCCACTAGTGAGTATATAAAACTCATGATCTCATCACCTTCCAAAGTCCCACCACTGAATATATGAGCCTTTAGGGGACCATTTTTATCTAAATCATAAAAGAGAAATTAATAGACAATAGGTAAATATATTATAAGAGGTAGTAAAAGTTGTCTGAAATTTTTACATATTTTTGATAGGCAACAAAAGCTATTACATGTTCCAAAATTTTAAAAAATTACCTTAATTTACACCAAGAATGTGAGAACTGATCATTAACTAACTGGTCATCTTTATTAAAAATGCAAATCTTCAGATAAACTTTTGTCAAGCTAATGACATAAAACTTCTCTGTAGATATGTAAAAGAATCTGTATGTTCCAAATCTACTTAGAATTGATCTAACAGAGGATGGGAAACTGATTTCCTAAATGACCACAGATTAGTTAGAAATGTTACAAGGTTTAGAAATACTAATATAGTCCAGTCTGTTCATGTTCACATGATGAGAATAAGCCACAGAAGTGATGTTAAATGTTTGAATACCAGCAGCCTAAAAACCTCAAGATTTCTTGTCTTATGCTGTTATCAGAGTTTGTGTATAAGACAGGTGACCTGACAGTAGGGTGCAGGATGGATCAGAGGGTTAAGTTCAGCAAAGAGGGAAAGAGGGACATTAGGAAAGGGAGGGAGGGAGGGAGGGAGACAGACAGACCGACTGACTGACTGAAAGAGACAAAGAGAGAGAGAGACCAGGGGTGATGGGGAGAGCCCTGATAGCAATGAGAGAAATGTTGTGCCAGAATTGATACTCGGGGGCTAAAGAGAGGGGAAATTGGAATCATATTAAACAGACCAAGAGTAAAATTCAATATAACAAGTAGGAAGGGATGTGAACTCAAAGGCTCTCTGATACATTTCTTATAACCTGAATGGTAAATTCAGAATCAAGAGGAAGTAGAGAAGATTTCAGAGTGCATTTAGAAACTTCTAGAGTTGTTTCACATGAAGTACTTTACCCTCCCTTTTATTATGAGGAACTGAAAAATCTCCTTTTGGGCTTAAAGAGGCCTGGAGTTCATGTTCCTATTCCGTGTCTCTATCTCCACTTCCTGTGGTTCCAGTTACACGCAATAAGAAGGGGAACAATTTCACTTGTACACTACTGGCTTGCTTCCCTTTTGTTATTTCCACCTATCACCCAGCAGTAAATAAAATGTTTTTTAGCCAAGTCCTTTCCTGGAAAAGACCCGACTCACCAGCCACAGGTAACAGCTTCAGTCCTTTCTTACTGAAGTGTGGAGAGCCTCAAACTGGAAAATGACAATTGCTGGACATATCCTAAGTGCAGAGGGTGGGACAATTAGACTGAATCTGTTGCTCAGAACTTCTAGTTTCCTTGTTGCTAAATCCTTCACAGTTATAACATTGGAATCTTGGTCCTGATGTCTAGTGTCTTCCTTTTGGGAAGGAAAATTTAAAACTAGAAAGGATGAAACATTGTCCTATAAGATGACTCTTCTAACTAGTGTTTCCACCTGTTCTTTTTCTCTGTCCAGGCCTCCCAGAACTCCTCCTAATCCTTCCTTCTCTTCTAACCTTTTGTGTTTTCATTTCTATATATTAAAAAGTACCAGCCCTACATGAGCTAAGTATGAATGAATCAGCTTTCCATTTCCTAGTAAAACTTCACCTAGTAAAAAGTCACTTTTCTCTTCTGCTTAAATTGTATCAATGTTATCTTCCACTCCCTGTAGCCCTGTCATCTTAATTTTTTTTTTTTTTTTGGTACCAGTGATTGAACTCAGGTCCTTGCACTTGCAAGACAGACAGCAGAACCACTGAGCTAAATCCCTAGCCCTCATTTTAATCTTTTATAGATAGTTTATCAATAGTTCCAGGGAACCCTTTTCCCCCACCCTCCAACGTGATTTTCTTTATTTGCCTAAGATCAATTTAAGGTCTATAATTACTGCAGGTAATAGTTCTGCCTTGGGCATCTGCCTTTTGGGGTCCTAGACAAGAATTCTTCATAGAAGAAGTTTCAATCGGTAGTAGAAGAAATGATCACACAGATATTTCTTAAATAGTATCAGAGGGAAAGGGACTGGGATATGTTCAACTTTTTAAGTTTTCAAAAAGTCAAAAATCATCTTCACTTTAAAATATTTTAGGACTGGAAAAGGTTATTCTTCCAAGTGAAACTGTAGTTCTTCCAGCTGAGTGGATAATTTGCCCCAAATTTATTTTTTCTTCATATAAGGACATCACACTCTAGTATTTATTCATGGTATTCTGTGCCGTCTGGTGATTGTTTCATGTTTGTTGATTGTTTTTATCTTCTCAATAAGCCTACAAATTACTTGAAGCCTACTGTTGAATCAAAATTTACTTATCTTCCCTCAAATGTTTTAAGAAATTTAAAAATGTTATCCATAACTAATTATATTCATAAGTTTGTCAATAGTAAACTGTGGATTCCAGGATTAGTCAGTTAACACTGTGTTGTTGCTGCCATAATTGTTTGCCTTCCCTGTAGTCCTTAACGCAGGTTCCTTCTGTGAGTGTACTTTTTTTTGGATCTGTATTCCTAAGGCAGAAAGCCCGGAAAATAGTATCTTAAAAATTAAGCAATAGTGTTATTGGCTAGTTCCACTTTATAAATCAGGTAAAAAGATTTGGCATGCATTACTTCATTATGTTGCACCTCTTGTATTACCAGTGAGGTAAAAACAAACAAACAACAACAAAAATAAACTCAAGACTTCATTTCATTTTTATTCCAGATTTATTAGATTTTTAAAAGAAATGTCTTTTTCCAAGAGACATGTTTCTAAGCACCAGTACAGAAAGATAGAACTCCTGTCTTCTTACAGAAAAAGAGATAACACAAACATAAGAAAAAGTTGTGCTAAAAGATATGTAAGTGGTAAGGTCTGTTACCCAATGGGACATACACATGAAAAGGTTTAAATGTTCCCCTAAGGGGAAGCACATCCTAAAGTGGGCTTTCAAAATCTTCTAACTACCTTGTGATTTATAGTATTTTCCCTAAGGAATAGCCATTCACTTCTGCAGAACTTTAAAAGCAATGTGCTCTGAGCTGAATAGAAAAAGAGATATTCTTTCAGTACTCTCCCTTCATTTTATCAGGCCATGATTGGATCGCAGTACTCTTCTCCCAATTCTGTCTTCCCTTCACCATACACATACGAACCTACACACAGATATTAATACAACTTATGTATTTTAATGTCCTGGGAAGAGATAGAAATGTCTTGTCAAAGTCACTCTGTTGGTAGTAGGCATCTGTGCAAAACGATCTGGATTTTCAAATGAAAATTGAACCTAAAAGAAAAAAAAAAGCCTGTAGACCTTTTTATCTGAGTGGAAAATCTTGATTTGATCTGGAAAAAAACTATAATAACTATGTTAAAAATAAATAATTACAATTAAAGGTACCTGTATCTCTAAGAACTATAGTAAGAGGCATATCTAAGCATAAATGGCCCTGCAGCCTTTTAAAATATGTTAGCTATGTTGGACACTGGCAAATTAAAGTTTATTCATTTGTCTACTCATGGGAGAATAGAGTTAAAGTGATTGTTTCCTAGGGGCTTCTCTTAATACATTGGATCACACATCCATGTTTTCTGACTCATCAAAGACCATCAAGGTTCCTCTGGAGAGAATAGCATTATTGGAAGATAAATATGTCCAAATGTATACATATTGAGAATATAATCCTAAGTGAAATAAATAAGTCACACATGTAAATACTGAATAGTTTCTCTGGTGTGAAAAACTGTAATAGTACATAAGATCCTAATGGTATAATAGACAATGGGGAATAGGAAGAAAAGGGCTAAAAGTGTAGGGAAAGTGGGAAGGGTAGGGGAAAGGGAATAAGGGAAAAATAGGAGAAAATGAAAAAATGTAAATAAAGTGTTTGTAAATGGGGAGGGAAGGAGGGGGTGAAGGGAGGGCAGGGACAAGGGCAAAAAATGAGAAGCAAGATCTGTCATGTAAAGGTACAAGATCCCAGTGATTGAATGTAACTATACTGTATACCTAAAATGTACCAATAAACTCAGTGAGAAGAAAAAAAAAAAAAGATGTTAACATGTCCAGAACTACTCCCTAAGATTCCAGCAGGAATAGCCAAAATCCTGAGAAGTAGAGTAGAAAAAACATTTAGAGATTCACCTTTCGGAAAATTTCCTGGAGATCACAGCACCACGCATATTCTTGCATAAATTTGATGAGTTTTGTAATAAAAACAGACCCCCATTTGGGATGCCGCCAAGAAACATTATCTGTAAATAAACCACATTCCATGTCTTAATGGTAAGTGTTTGCTTGGATACAGAGGTGGCTCCAGTACTTTCACTCCAGTTCATGCATGTTAGTGAGAACATCCTGTTTTCTATGTGCTGCCTGCCATTTTTCAGTGAATATATTAAAAGTTAGTGAGTATATTCTACTGATACTGAAGACAGTGCTGTACACAATTCTGGAATTAGGGTGGCATAGTCCATGATTTCAAAGAAATTAAATATGGTAGAGAGGATGGAAAAGGCAGAATGGCATAGAGGAGAATGGTTGATCAAGCATCTGAAGGTTACTATTTAATGACTCATCTAAATTGTGGCCTCCATTCATCAGCAGGTGCCAGCTGCCCACACAAACTGGCCATATCCAGACATCAACAGCAAGCAGAAAGACCACCCCCCTGACCTTGAAAGATGGTGGAGTAGTGATCAACAAAGAGAGGGCCTCTCCAAGGCTTAGTGTTGAGAACTGAAGTCTACCAGGAAAGTGAAGAGAACCAAGGTAGTAAAGACACAGCGGACTTCAGCAATTGGTGAGTGGTTGGGATCAGCTCCCCTACTGGAACATGGATTTTCTGTGAGGGGAGGGCTGCTGGAACTTGCAACAGAACCATGCAGAGTTCAAACCCACAGAAATCAGGAAGTTCACTACTGGCCTGGCAGTCAGAGAACAGCCTGAACCACAGTGGACTAAGGCTGGTCGGCTAGATTAATTGACTCTAGTCTGCATGCTGCAGCTCACAATGTGCACCAAGGACAGCAAAGACATGCCTTGATGGAGACATCTCTTTTTTCCCTTCTCTTTTCCTTTTTATCTCTCTTTTCTTCTTCTCCTCCTACATTTTCTTCTTCTCCTTCTCCTTCTTTTACTTCTTCTTTACTTCTCACCTTTCCTGTTCCTGTTTTGTCCTGTTCTGTTTTTTCTCAATTGTTCTTGTTTTTATAGGCACGTTAATAATTTCTCTTCCTGTTCATTTGTCCTGTTCTTATATTTGTTCCTCCCTTCTCTCTTTTCCTCCTCTCTCCAACAGTATATCTTCCTATGTCCTCTAGCCTCACTATGAACTCTCCCTCCTCGCAACCCCCCCCAACTCATTCTAGGTATTCTCCCCAGAGGGTAAACTTGCCATATTGACAGGCTTATTTACTACAAACATATTGCTAGTTGGTCCCTGATTTTGATATATATCCACAAGACTAGTTTATGTAGTTTAAGGTGATAGATTAATAATTACCTCAATTTGACATTTTCTAAGCTGTGTTGATGCTTACTGTGTTTTTCTGGCCAAGGTGATGAGACTGTTCTAGTTAGTTTTCCTTCTTTGTATACCAAAACCAAGACTGACTAAGAGTCACTACAGAATAAAAACCCAAAGATCAACCCAGGAATTAAACCAAAACAACAACAGAAAAAGATAGAAATGAGAATTCACCTAAACAAGACACAAACTCAGCTCATCAAAGACAATTCCAGGGGGCAATGAGGTAGAATAACCCCAAAAACCAATGACCTGGACTCCCTGAACTATTAAGAAGGGAAATAACAAAATTGATGAATAAAGCTCTTGAAAACTTTAAAGGAGAAATAATTTGCCAGATCGCTACAGTGATGGAGACCACATACTTAGAGACTCTAGAACAAAAACATAAAAAAAAAAAAAAATAGAGGAGCTCAGGAACATGATGGAAAATATGGCATAGGAAAGAAGCAGAATCCATGAAGCTCATTCAAATAGATATCCAGGAGATTAAAGACTCCACTGAAAGTTTACATAGCAGAATGAATCAATGTAAAGATATGATATCACATATAGAAGATAAGAGTGTGGTTAGCGACCATGAAAAGACAGATTTCTTAAAAATTGCAAGGGACCATGAGAAATCAATTCATCAGCTGCCAGTTGGTGTAACAAATAACATTGATCAGAGTCGTTGAAAAAGCAGGAGATAGTGCAAATGACATTAAGTTCTGGCTTCAAATACTAAAGTTGGAGGTAATAATTTCTGTGGGATAGAGATACTTGAAGGACATATGTAATACAATACAAGTGCCTGAGAAATATAGGTTTGTATAATAGAAAAATGCTAAGTAAGAATGAAAATGGTACCAACATAATATAAGCACAGACCTAGAAAAACTTTAAGAGGGAAAGATTACATTCTACTGGAAAACATAACGATATATTGGAGAAGATGATTACTAAAGCAGAGCAGTATTATTTAGCAAATTTAGTAGACACATGGTAGTATTGGAAACATTTAAAAATTATCCAAGGAAATGCATAGAGAAAAAGAAGTAGCAACAACTGTATATATTCATGGAAATATTATTTAACCAAATCTTTTAGCCAACAATGATGGTAATGAAATACACATTAATAACATTAATAATTAAAATCCTATTAAAATGTAGCTGACTTATTGGGTTTCTGCCTGCTAAAGAAAGAATATAGGAGAAAGGATGGAGACATGCATCTCTGCAGATCTTTTGTGTAATTCAGAGCTGATGATCAATTTTCTTCAGGGAAACACTATGACATCATTGGAATTTACACAGGGACTGTGGAATTGAAGATAGCTGAACTGGAATTTCTAAGAGTCATTGGGAAGGATGCATAAGAGTAAAGTAGACAGAAAGCAGGACAGCTGTTGAGAAGTTAGGGGCGTACAGACTACTATGTAGCCAGAGGTGAATGTATTATAGAAGACCAGGATCAAATAATTTAAAAGAATAATTATCTCTTATATTAAGGCTGCTAAGTAAGCTGGGAAAATATGTATAGTATCATTATTTTTGATTATTGGAAAATGTACTGTGCTCTACATCAGGACATGGTGAACATAACGCAGAGCCAGGCTATTTCTAGGGGGATGAATCTAATTATAAAAAATAATCTGTAAACTATTTGAACAGAAGCAGAATGCCATAGGGTTCAAGGTGACTAAGAGAAAGTGAACTCCAGCAAATTGAAAAGTTCAGTTGATGAAATAATTCAAATGTCTTTTATTAAAAACCTTAATAAATAAAGTATCTTGAGTTGTTATAAAATACAAAATATCTTTAATGTTTGATAACAGTAGTCATTTAATGTTTGCTTTACTCTTTACCATGCTCATTATTTCACATGCATCATTTTATTTAATGCTCAGAACCAGATATTATATTAATATCATATATTAGTGAGTAACTGAAAGAAAGCCCTGTGAGGTTAAATGACTAGAACTAGTGTACAAAGTCCTAAATAGAAATTTCAGGATATAATTGCAATACTCTTACTCCATAGCTTACATTTAGAATCATTCAGATGTACCTTCTATTATACACTACATAACTCTAGTTAGAACTCACTTTAAGATCTCAGTGTGCTTTGTTTGCCTTTTTGTCCCTCTTTACCTCCAACACAGTATTCTATAAATGCATAATGTCTTGGCAACAACATTGTGAATATTTTCTTCTATGATGTCAGAGTATAATTTACTTCAGCAAACATAGTTTTTCATTTAATTCCCTGCTATCCTTTACAGTTCAAAGAAAATAATATTGTACAACAGAATAAAATTTTACTGATTATTCAGTGAAAATATATGTACACTGTGCCTTTGTGAATAAGGAAAACCGGATGTGTTACTATAAGAAAACTTTGAGCTGGTCTTCAAATGTTTCATCTAAAATTAAACACAGATATATATACTTTAGCAAAATGCTGTGACTTTCTCTATTAGTAACCCTACAAAACTGTTCTGCATAGAAATTCATTACCTGGTGTTGTAGAGTAGAAAGCAATAAAATCCTTCTCTACATGGACTTTCTTAATGGCATCATTCTCAAAATCTTCTGAATTGAATAATATCTGGTTTCCAGCATCTCCTGTTGAATCCTTTAGCCACACCACTCCTTCGCTCTCTGGAAAGAAATTTTTTTCTTTTACTACCAACTTTGCTCCTCTAAACCTCTACTGAACTACAGTATAATTATTAATTTATTTATAACTTAAATACATTTCAAGCATATCTCACATCGTATACACTGTTATTCTTTTATATATATACACATACATTTCAGGAACCATCTTATCAACAGTTCTTACTTTTCCTAACCCTCAAACAAATGACTTCTAAACATCAAAATTTCAAGATTAAAAGTTGTATCTCTTTAGTAATACTTACTAACCGTAAACACAATTCACAGAAGCCGCAACTCATTGAATAGCAAAAATAGATGCTTCATGATATTTAGAACAAACACACACAGAGATATTGGAAAAACATTGTATGTGTACAAATAATAGTCATTAATTGAAAGTTTTGTGTTCTAATGGACAACAGCACTCACCACCACGGCAGGCTTGGATGATGATCACTTTGGGCTTGTCCCCCAAACTTGGACAGTTCTTAGTGTTCAATATTGCAAAGACGGTGTCAACTTTCAATATATCTGAGATTTCTGCAGAGTGTTTCTTTCCACAGATGCCATCCGGATTACCATGAGACATAATCACAAGGAAAGTGCTGTCAGAAGTCTTGTGCTCTGGCTGAGCAGCAAATGCCTTCACCTCTTCAGCCATTTCCTGAAAAAAAATCACACCACCAATTTTGGACTCTGTGATTATGGCACCCTGAGAGTCCAGTAAAGAGACAAGGAATTCCCTGAGTCATTTCACCCATGAAAATCAAGGAAGTAGGAAGAAAGTTTAAAATCTCAAATCTGTGAAAAGTAATGAAAGCAAATGTTATAGGAAGTCATCCTGAAATTTCTAGTAGAGAGAAGGTGACTTTACTGCGCTAACAAAAGACTTCCTGATTACAAGTTTCACCAGACTCTTGCTAAAAGACTCCTGAATTTGAAGAGGACATTTTAACATCAAGCACTTTCCAAGGGAAAATTTTAATATGAACTATCAAGATATTAAGTCTTCTAGTATGCTTTCTAAAATTATTTATGAGTATATTGCACATAATCATCATCTCTATAGTTCAAAAGAATTACCAAAGCAGTGAGATTTTCTCTCACAATCACTTGATATCCCAGACCTTCTAGCAGCATTTTCATGTCTCTGATGTCAACTTCAGCTCCGTTCCTTCTTGAAAGACTTTCAAATTCTGTGTTGCAGATAATGAGGGCAAGACGTGTGCGGTTCAATTTATCCATTATTGGATAAATCTGTAAGAAAGATTGGATAAAAGTCTTTCTTTCTTTAACTCAACATTGATTGTGTGTGCTTGAAATAGTTTCTTCTTTAACCTTGCTAAGAAACCAAATCCTATGAATGATAGATTAATAGTAGGGAAGGGAACTGAGGCTTAATCCAGGGGTGGGAATGGAGTTTGCAAATGCCAAGATCACAGCTAAACATCTGCCTGTATTTTTGAAAAATTATACATATATTTACAATACACAGGCTTTGAAGCCAGAATTACAGAAAATAAAAATTACACCTTCACTTTCTGATTTACTGACTCTGGACAAAGTATTTATCAACCCCCTGATCTTTAAAATGCATAGTTTTTATGGTTAAAGTCATTAATATGCAGAATTAGAGTAATATCTGACTCATAGTAAGCATCCAATACTACTCAGTGGCATTGTTTTTATTATTTACTATTATTGTTTACTCAGGGAATTATAATTCTCTATATAAGCCTGGGATTCTAGAAAGTAGGGATATTTTAAGGGGAGCAGCCTGATGATTCTTTAGGATATCTCAATGGATTTGGCTCTATGTAAGAACCACTGTACTTCTCAACAGACTCAAGTACTGTATATCTTTCGGCCTGCTCCATCATGGCGCTCTGATCACAGCA
Organism: Fukomys damarensis; assembly: GCF_012274545.1. Lineage (NCBI taxonomy): Eukaryota > Metazoa > Chordata > Mammalia > Rodentia > Bathyergidae > Fukomys > Fukomys damarensis. The sequence goes on from NW_022900928.1 coordinate 53,942,254, forward strand.
CCTCCGCTGACTTGTCTTTCAATATTCTTTTGGCTGTCTCCAGAGGGCAAAGCTGGAGCCCTCCTCCTGGTCCTGGGGATGTGAACACAGCTTGGTTGAACTGTACTTCCTGAGAAGCTACAAGAGATAAGATAAGAAAGATTATGAATAATCACATTTCTGAGAGCTACCCTTTGTGTTCTTGACAAAATCAACTATGGGAAGCCACAGAAAAGAAAATGAAGTCTTAGGGGAACAACCCTGGTTTATTGCTAATACTGTAGGACAGATTCATTGCTAATGGAACACAATTCCAGCCAGATGTCCAGTGTTTTAATACAGTGATATATATCTACATTTTGGAATACACGTTTTGACACATATCTTATGTAAGCATTTACAGAAAGGGAGCTCCTCTAGGCCATACATAATACTCCAAAACAATATGTTAGAAGAAAATTAAGATATAGACTTCTTTCAAAAGATTTAGACTACTGTAGGATGAAATATGACATTGTTAGAGGGACATCTTAAATCTATTTAAATGGATTGTGAAAGATACATGTTTTTCTGTTTATTAATTTAAGAAGCATGACAGGCCGGAGATTTAGCTCAGCGGTTCTGCCACCTGCCTTGTAAGCACAAGGACGTGAGTTCAATCCCAGGTACCAAAAACAAAACAAAACAAAGATGCATGATAGTAGATATTAGGGTGTTTTTTTTTTAAAACTTACTCTGTTCTGTTCTTCAGGATCATTTTCTAAAATGTACTCATATAAGGAGGAGGGGCAATATTGAATATACAAAATAGAACCACTATAGAAGAATGATAAATGGTATGATCTAGGTGCATACTAGATGGAATCATTTCACTAAACATTGATTGCACAAATGTGTAAGGAAAAGTTTCCAAAGTAAATAAGAGAAAATCCCAAAGGCTTTTATTTGATAGCAACTACAGTGCCATCCAACAAAGCAATGATTAATCGTTATGTATTTTTAAATAGAAATAACTTATCAAGCTATTTGGAGGACCTTTTAGAAACTAAACTGTTAAAATTTTTTAAAAAATAATCAATTTTAAAGAGGAATGTAAAAAAATAACCTGTTGTATACACAGCCAGGTAAAAGAAGGCATCATTAAGAATTTTAACTGGAAAAAATAAGAGCTAATTAGAATGGATGTATTGAGGAGAACAATAGAAGTAATCATTAGTTGGAAGGAAATGTTCTGTTTCTAATAATGAACTCTAGAAAACAATAGCAAAATAAGTAGAAATATTTAAATTATATGAGAGCTATTTTTCTAGTAATAGGATAAGGTATTTAAATATATAATGAGTACCCCATCCTAAGAAAACATGCATGGTAAAATCACCAATAAAAGGTTTACTAAAGTGGTTTTTCTCTTGGTTTCTAAATTTCTTTCAAATATGAGCACCTATATTTTAAGAGCAAAGGGTCACATATGGATTAAGTTAATCCACAATTGTTGGTGAAAAATTTAATAGGAAAAAAATAATGGTTACCTGTTAGGAAAGAGGCTAGTCTCCCACAAAAGTAAAATTAGCTAGCAAGAAGCCTAGTGGATAAAGGCCCCTTCAATAAAGCTGAGATCATCTTTTCCAGGGTAGAACACAGACATATTTGAGATGTTCCTCGTCACCTGGGACATAGGCATTCCCTGATCTACCTTTCGTAGTTTTTGAAATGAGAAGTCACTCTTAAATTTTTGTGGCAGAGACCGCATACTTTCAGTGTCTACAGTCAGATTCCAGAAGACATTCTCCTCTTGGAACACAGCTAGTGTCTAAGAACAATTACTCCAGAACACAAGTGTGGCCAATGGACTGGTTTTAACCAATAGAATGCAAGAACGTGTTTGGTGAGACACATCTAGACTGAGCCTAGAGAAATCTTCCACAATTTGGCTTCTGTGTTTTTTATAGTGTCACTCATAGTTCTTTTGTCATTGTATGGTGCGGGAATCAGAATGATGAAATAGAAATATTAATATTTGGGTTAAAAAATGGAAGAGAGTACAAGCTGATTATGAAAGACCATTCTAAAATTCTCATTCATAATATGTAATGCTTTTATCATATAGGAACCTCTATAAATATTTGAATTTGATATTGCATCCTGCATTACCTTAATTGAAACAGATGTGTATAGTATATTTCTAAATGTTTGATAGTTTTAATTTTGGATAGTACTAGGGGTTGAACCCAGGACTTGTGCACTGAGATACAACCTCAGACCTTTCTTATGATTTATTTATCTATTTATTTATTTTTGGTGTTTATTTGTTTTTTTGGTAGTGAGGATCTAACTCAGGACCTTGTGCTTGTGAAGCAGGCAGCAGAACCACTGAGCTAAATCTCCAGTCCTCTTATGTTTTATTTTGTAACAGGTTCTCTCAAAGAAGCCAGGCTGGGCTCAAATTTGCTATCCTCCTGACTCAGTGTCCCAGAGTGCTGAGATTAGATATATAAACCAGTATAGATATTTGAATTTTCTATTGGATTCCAGATCATTTTAAATGATACAGATGTGTAAACTATCATTTTCATTTATAAATTTGGGGTAACTTTAATTTGGTAGTAGATGTTTCCATATCTGTTCACTTGTGATTTAACTGTTCATGCAAATTCAGTCAAAGCAGGAGCATTGTGTGTCTTGTTCATTATTAGACATGGTTAACAGTCTACATAGAACACGATCTAGACTATATAAAATATTTTTGAGTGTCCTAAAATAGTAATTCTGATAAATTATATTTAGTGAAGCAATCTTTTAACAATTATATAGTACAGCAAACTATGAACCAACAAAGGTTACAGGAGACCATGGTTATGAATTAATTAGAAAGGTTTAATTTTATTATGAAAAATGTCCTGTGGTAAAGAAAAAGTTTATTTGAAAAATAAAAGCAAAATGTAGTGAGAAATGTGGATGGAGGTTTAACATAACCTGTAGGAATAGGGCCTCTGAAATACAGCAGTAGGAGTAGAAAAGAATAGATGAGTGCAGATTTGAGAGAGGAATCAGGAAAACTTAGCCACTCCCTGAAATTTAAAAGTTAAAAATAAAAGAAGAACCAACTATAAATTCTGGAACTCAGGTTTAAATAAATGGTGAAGTAACACCATTACTCAAGGCAGTGGAAACTGGAAAAGAAGTAGGATGAGGGAAGAATGGCAAATTAAGCTCTGGGAACATTTAGATAAAGATGTCTTAGGGAGTTCTAAATGAATACATTTAGTAGGCACTTAAATAGTAAAATCTGGCCCTCAAGAGAAAAATTAGGATTTTAAACATAGTCTCAGAGTTTTTTTTAGCGTAAGTGTGGATTGTGACACTGCAAAGACAGCTTCTGGTAAAGCAGAGTAAATCCAGAAGAGAAAAAAGGCATAATATCAATCAATGAGAATTACTACTCATGGTTCACTCTCCCTGGGTGCCCTCATCCTGTTAAGTTAATGGCTAGGTAGATAAGGTTTCAAAGAATATTCTTTGAAAACACAATTACCTGAGGAAGAAGAAAATACTTCGTGAGAGTTATTGTCAGTTTGTTGACCTATAGAGAGATAGAACAATAAGTTACTTATGATCTCAAGTGAACTTTGCCCAATGGCTTGGATACTCCCCACTGACAATTCCATCCACAGGCATGTTGGATTAATAATTAATTTCAAGATGAGATGCAGCTGAACCCACACTCAGTGCTGTGAAACAAAAGCCTTCACACCTTCATGACTAGACACTTACTTAGAACAAAATAGTGTCTCTGTAAATCACTCCCTAATGCAAGGGGGATTGAGACATCATTAGCAATAGAAATAAATCTGCATGTGATATGTGGACATGAAAATGGTTGTTATGGTAATGAATAATAGGTGTGTGCAAAGCAAAGCTGTCTAAGAGCTGATCTGGGACTTGGGGAGGTGGCGGGAGCTATGACAACATGGCCTCTGTACTCAGAAAACTAGTGTTGCTGAGATTTACCACAGCAGAAAAATTAACATGACCTTCTGCTGAAATCAGAGAAGAAGAAACTAAGTTCTAAGACTAAGTTGATGATATTACAAGAGTAATAGCTATATCCAAGGAAGGATGAGTCAAATAAATTCTTTCACTTATAGGGTATTTTAATCTGCTTTTAAAACTTTTTTTTTCCTTTTTTTGTGGTCCTGGGGATTGAACCCATGACCTTCAATTTTTTGATTTTTGAAAAAAGAAAATTTCACAATCAAATAACAAGAGAGTAGAATAGTTATTATTCTATATATGGTTGTCTTCATAGTAGTTGCCCAGAGTGTAAGACACAAACCAAAAAAGATTCTTACAAAAAGAAACAAACAGTAACACAAATCTTACTTTGAACATCACTTGCAACAACAGTATTTAGAACAACAGAACTTTTTAATTTACTTTTTTATTTTTGAGACATGGTTTTGTCAAATCGTTAAATTGTCAAACTACCTACTACTACCTATCCTTCTCCCTCTGCCTCCCAGAGTGTTTGTACTGTGGACATGCACCTCTACACCCCATTTACAATGTCTTCTGCAACCCACAAATCACAGATTTTTGTGAAAAGACAATAAAGTTTCCTCATAAAGTTGTAAAAAGCATTTCATATATATTCATCATTCATATAGTACCAACTCTTAAGTAGTGACATTCCCATTGTGCACAGAGACTTCTGAGTCATACATAGGCCATTTAATAAAGTTGGTGGAATAATATATATATATATGTATATATATGTATATATATATACATATATATACATATATATACATATATATATATATTTGTGTTATGGGAAACATGTAGATATCACTGTAAGAACTATGTTTTCTGACAATTTTTCTATACTTAATTGTCTGCTCCTAAACAAGTTAGAATATAAAACCGGTAGATCCAGCACGAAAGCATAAATTGATCTTCACTATGAATCAGGGCCAGGCATTTAGCTCAGTGTTTCTTCTGCCTTCCTCACAAGTGCAAGGTCTGGAGTTTGAGCCCAGTGCAAAAATAAATAAATAAATAAATAATTTAATTAATTAATCCATTTAGCTAGGTAGCACATGTTTTGCTTATTTACACAGTATGTGGAACAAGAACTCCAAACTGCACTCTCTGGAATTGTCCAGGTAAATGTAGTTTGCTGTTAATATCATGGTTTCTCTAAGGAGGAGAAAACCTTGGAAATCACACTTAAATTACTTAGTTGTCTAAAGTAAATAAGATCTCTTGTCAATATTTCTACTATAATCTATAGTATTATCAAATTCAGCAAGAAAAATTGAATTGAATTTTATTTTTAGCTTATAAATAATTCACTATAACACTCACCTGAAAATATATATCCAAAAGCATTGAGGAACTAACAAATGAAGACTGCTTCAAAATTTTTTTCATAATGTTTACTGAATATAAGTTTTCTACAGAAAAATATAGATTATTCTTTTGCTCCAAGTGGAAGAGAGCCATATGATGTCCTATAAAACTTTAAGTCTAAGAAGTAAGTCTACAGTTGTTCTGTCTCTTGAATTCTGACTGCTGGATTCAAAAATCATCATCAAGAATATTTACTTGAGGAGGCCTTAGTATAGCAATATGTACTGCTATGGACTTTGTTCTAGATGACCTCATCTATTACAGTACATTCATATATTATCTCTAAGTATTACACCCAAGGCCTGGGCACAAACGTGAATGAGGAAACACCCTCTAATTACTAGAAAGTCAGCTGTTAAAATGGTCACAGTAGGCTGTGCAAATACCTCTAAGAATCAAAATTAGACATCCATTGTATGGTGATGAACACAGCAAAACATCTCCAATTTCAATCCAGGCCAGCAAAGGCTTCTACCAACTCCTAAAAGGCTTCTGGCTTTCAAGATATATAATTGGAGAGCCTTTGGGAGGTATAAAAGAATTCACTTCCTGGTAGTTCATTGTGTTGATGAACAATCTTGAAATAGAAAAGAAAAATCACTGACACAACCGAAAGAATGAGACTACTTAGAATCTTCACTTTACTATAAATATTCAGCTTATTCTCTGAATGCCCTAAACCATCATTCAACTGTATTGTTTTTTCCTAGAAAGTCAAATTTTGGAGAAAATTTACAAAAATTATTAGATTATAAGCCTTGTGTCTTCATATCAAACCAGTACATAACTCCATATTGAGTTTGGAACTTAACATTCATGAACCCAATAAACTGTTTTTGCCTTGAGGATTAAAGTATATTGTTTGATACTGAAATACTGTTTTCACGAGCTTCAAGAAAAATGTGGCCATATAGGCAGGGCAGGAAACAAATGAAAAGAAGGCTATTGAGACCATACTCATGGGATGAAAGAGAAGGAATGAGCAAAAATGTTGCTGACACAGAAATGGAGCCCTGAAGACAGAGGTAAGGACTTTATCTGCACACTAACAACAGCAATAAAGAAACAAGATACTGTTCACATAGACAGTTCGCTCATTATATGAACTCTAGCCTGAGTCATTGAGCCTTACCTGAGGAGAGCCCCAGTGTCCCAGCAAGGTGGCAATCTTCTTCACAGATGTAACTGATACAAATTTGGCAGGCCTTGGGTCCTTTTCCAATGAGGCCATCCACCAAAGTTCGGGCCTTATCCATCACTATTGCATTGCCAGATCTTACAATCTCCACTTCTTCCTTGTTCAGCACTCTTTTCTCAAGTAATTCATCCAGCAAACCATTTATTGTGCCTATGCCAACTGAACGAACAAACTGCTTCCTTTTTCCCTTCAAGATCACGTCTGTTTGGAGCACAAGAATTTCTCAAGTCAAGAAAACAGCTTTATTTTCCTGTCAGAGCATCAACAGGAAATGGCTTCTTTTAGAGTAGATTGGTAATTCATCTCTGTAGAATTCAGTACACTCTTATTCTATTATTATGCCACATGTGTCCCTTCAACATTAACTGGGGATACAGTGCCCTGAAGACTGAGTTACCGAGGATTCTATTAGTACATAAAAAGCAGTAATTACTCTGTCACATCTCATGTTTATTTACTTATGTATAATAAAATAAAACAGTAAACACTCACTATCTTTGTGAGAACAATTTTTGGTACTCTTTTTTTTTCTGATTATTATTATTATCCTCTGTCAGACTTTAGACACTTAACAGTTAAGATTGCGAAATAATAGCTGTTTCTAGTAAAACCCCAGTCCCAATCTAACACACAACTTTACTTCCTGACTTCAGTCAGAATCTTCTGAGCCCTTTTCTTCTCCTTCTTCTCTTCTCAATTCTACTCACCTACACATTCCCAGATAAAGCTACGCCATTTCAAAGTTATTTATTCCTTAAGAACTGTCCTTTTATCAGTCAAAAAATAAAAAACTCACCAGCCATGGTGTTTTTCTCCTACCCTCCTGTGTGATATGAAAATGAAAGTATATAACACTTCCTTTTCTGCAGTGCAATCATACTTATTGAGAAATAACCCATGCACATGCATTTGAATGTGCCTGATCTTAGTCCAAAGGCCCAGAAGAGATTGCATTTGTATGCTGTTATTTTCATAATGAAACTTTAAATTACTGAAGTTTAGACTGCATCTGTGAGTACGTCCTTTGGAAGTTTTCTTCCCTGTTACTTGAAAGAGCTCAGGGTAGGAGAGGAGTAAAGCTTCCAGAATGAAAAAATGAAAATATTTTTACAATTAAACTCACTCAATAAAAATTATCTAATTCATTAAGAATTGTGATTCAGGTAAACAATTCATATGTTGAAGAATCTGAACCACTCTTCTTGCCCTCTGCTGTTTCTCTGCAGAGAATCCAGGAGTCATATTCTGTCAGTTTTGCTTTTAGAAATGAAAATGTTTTCAGTAAAATCAAATATTTTCTTGAACGGAGCTCTTCCTTCTTTTTTAGGTATTTCTCTTCTGAGGGCGTCTTTATTATAATAAGTAAAAGCTCATGCTCTAAACTCAAAAGGTTGGACTAAGTATTTTAATCTTTCCTGCCTGGGTGAGACATAGAACTTTTCTCTGTTACTTTGTGGGGAAAATAACAACATTAATAGTACATACCTACACATTTTTACTATAAATGAATAAAAAATTAAAAACTATAAATGATTGTTGGCACCTATTAATCACACTATATGTAGTACGATTTTAATATACTTCTAATATGCTCCTAATATACTACAGCATGTACCAAAGGTAATTATTTGTAGATTCTATGTTTAACTTGATCTTTATAAGAGTCCTCATGTGTCTTTTCCATTTATTCACGTGGCAGTGACTACAGAAGACACTCTCCACTGCAAACTCTGTTCCAGATCCAGTAGTTTCAGTCAGAGATGCTCAGTTCCATTGTCACCATGATATTGCACTGAGGAGTGGAAAAGCTAGTGGCTCCCAGTGTAAAACTAGGATGCTGAAAATATTAGTGTGCATTTAAGAGCTAAGGAGAATAAATTAGGGAAGTGGATGAGAAAATATTGGAGTCAGTATAGATTGAAAAGTCAATCAAGGCTCAATATGATCAATATTTTATACATGCAACCACACATTCATTTGATTATCCCAGAGCAAAATCCATTATAGTCCCTTTTAAAATTTTTGTTATTTTTAAATAAACGTGATGATAACTTTTATCATAGGGAATTTATACCTGCACATGATATATCTTTCTTCTTTTTTTCCTATTAATTCCCCTCCCTTCAGCCTCCTTCCCCTCCCTATTAAAAAGCCTTGTTTCCATTATTTTCTTCTCCATTCCTTACTTTCCCTCTCATCTCTCCTTTGTTCTGCTTACCCTTTGAAGATTTCCTATTTCTCAAAATCTATAAACATATGGAAATTAAATAACACCCTACCGAACAATGGGTGGGTCACAGATGAAATTAAACAAGAAATTAGTTTGAACAGTTAATATTTCCAGCAAAACATTATTCTTACAGGAATTCATAGGGAGCCATGAAAACAATTGTATGAGGGAAATTTATAGAGATGAATTCCAGTATCAGAAAAGCAGAGAAAGCTCAAATAAATAACCTAATGTTGAACCCAAACTTCCAAAAGATGAAAAGGAAGTCTATATCAAAGCTCTCTGAAGGAGGAAAATGTAAAGATCAGAGGAGAAATTAGTACAGTTGAGACTACGAAAATATTGCAGTCAAATTAATTTATAGATATACTTGATGAAACATTGACTGATAAAAATGCATGTTATTCCTTCAAGCTTAAAAATTTCATTATCACATAGCCTTGGATAGAGACTAACGTCCTGTTTCTACTGTTGTAACAGCCACACCTCCCTCAGATTAGCTACAGTGGCTTTATCTCACACAATCCATGCAAATTTACAGGTCCTTAGAAGTGAAGTTGAAGTTGTCAATTCCAGAGCTGTCAGATGTCCAGTCAGTTAATCACATCTCAGAAGTCTGTATTCCAAGTGGCAGAAGAAGTCTCCAAACCTCTGCAGCCTGGTCATTGAGACACTCACAGGCATTGTTGATGTTTATTATAGCTGAAGTAGCTACCTAAACACTGTACTACTGTGCCCATTTGGATGCAGAAGCAATGTAGTTCATACAACCAATTCCATAGTACATATATCCAGGAGAAACATTTCACTGTGAAAGATAACCTATAAAAGTGGTAGAAGCATCTGGTCTCTCAGATGTACAAATGTCTGCATAAGGACACAAGAAGTATGACAAAAGAAGAAAACTGCAATCGAATATAACAAATATTCAGTGACATAGTTTCCACAAAAAAAGGAAATTTCTGAAAATAAATTCAAAACAATGATTTTAAAGGTAAAAAGCTAAAACAATATAATAAAAAGCTATAAGAGCTATAAGAGAATGTAAATCAATAAAATGAAAAAAATCATGATTGAGTAATTCAACAGCAATAGAGATAATAATTACTAATAGAAATCTTGTGATACAAGAAGTTATTCTATAAATAAAGATACAAATGAAAGCTTCAACAGCAAACTAGATCAAATAAAAGAATTTCTGAGCTTGAAGACAGTTCTTTTGAAATAGCCTGGTCATGTTTTTAAAATATAAAAGTAAGATGATAAAAATGCATGCAAGATATACAAGATACCATTGAATGAAAAAAAAGTGCAATATATAAGAGTTTGAGAAGGAGGAAAGGAGAAAGAAAAAGCACAGTAAACCCTATTCTATGAATTAATAGTTGAAATCTTTTGAAATAAAATATCATTTTTAAAAATAATGGATAGATTAAAGGCAGGCATAAAATTTGTAAAAGCATAAGCCATTTAGAAGATACACCCATCTAATTTATCTACCATACAACAGAGACAAGAAACTAAAAAATTTTCAAGAGGGATATAGAAATGTGAAGGTTGGTATTAAAATTTGTAAGATATATCTAATGATAATTTCATAGAGACAGACTTGTGAAAGCAAACTGAATGGCAAAGAGGGTCCAAAGATAAAGTGCATTCTAGTAGCCCTATAAATCAGTCATTGTTGTAGGTGGAATTATGTCATGCAAAGATATATTTAATCTTAATGCCTAGTGATTCTTAGTGGAAATGTTCCATTCTTGGGAAGTCGGGTAATTGAAGAAACAATTAGTTTATGTAAGTAAAATGGGCTGCTAAACTGGTGTCCTTGTTTTGAAAGGGAGAAGGAGAGAGAGGAAAAGAAAGAAAGACACTTGGGACAGATATCAGACGAGGAGGAAAAATTATAAAGGCACAGAGACAGGGGAAAGTAAGTAAAGCAGAGATTGGAGGGATGCAGCTTCAGACAAGGAATAAAAGTATTGCTAGAAATAAGCAGAAACCAACATGGAGAAAACAGCCATACTGAAGCCTTTGTGTCATATTTGTGGTTGAAGAATTGTGGGGGAAATTTTTTCATTTTAAGCATTTGAGTATTGGCAATTTGTTATGTATTGATAGGAAATGCATAAAAGGGCAAGTCACTCCACTGTGCAAAGGGGGATGAAGTAAAGTCCAAGTCATGCAGGAGCAATGTGAGCTTCATGGATTTACACTCTAGTAGAAGAGGAGTGAAAGAGACAATACGGAAATGAAATGTTGGGGACCCACACATACTGTCATGAGCACAGTTAAACTGTGAGATTTTAAATACTATTTTGTCCAGATATCTGTGTCAACAATTAACTGGAAATAAGTTCAAGAGACTGCACTGAAAGTCAGGCTTTGCCCTTAGTCAATCTTAGGATTATTATTAATAATTATTCCTGATTATTCTTAACATTTTACGTTGCTATAGTGATTGACATCATAATTATGTACCTCAATCTGCCTGCTATGAAAAAACTGCCTACCATTGAGGAGATAGTGGATTAAATTTATTGTCTGAAAAACAGTAAAACATGAAGAGCAGACATCCAATAACTTTATTTATTACCTTAATTTAATCATTCAAGCATGTGTCAGTAGCAAAATCAGAAAAATTTCATAAGAGAAAGTTTTTATAAGAGAGAATTGAACATATTTCCACAAAGAAGTCAAGAGGGAGATGTTGCAGCTATGACAAAAGTGGAAGGAATATAGGATGCCAAAGACATTCTGTTGATTAAGAGAACAAAATATATGTAAATGATAAAGAATAGCTCAGTGTGTGCTCACTGAGGCGATATTCTTAAGTGACATAAATAGGACACACATGTGTAGATACCAAATAGTTTCTCTAGTGTGAGAAACTGAAAGTGTAAATAAGGACTAAAGGGTATACTAGATAATGTGAAATAAGAAGAAAAGGTGTAAAGGGTGAGGGTAAGTGGGAGGGGAAGGGGAAAGGAAAGAAGGAAATGCAATTAATATGAGAAAATGAGAAATGTCTGCTCATTTCAGATGCCCATTTTTGAATTGGGTCTTTATATTTGGGGAGGCTGATTTTTTGAGTTCTTTATATATTCTAGATAATAGTCCTTTGTCTGAGGAGCAGCTGGTAAATTTTTTTTCCACATTGTAGGTTGTCTTTTAGCTCTGTTGATGGTTTCTTTTGCAGTGCAGAAGTTTTTAATAAGATGAGATCCCAGTTGTTGATTTTTTTCTGCTAGTTCCATGCTACTGAGGATTTGTTCATAAAGTTTTTATCACAGTGGCTTTGTAGTATAGTTTCAAATTGGGATTGTGATACCCACTGCCATATGTCTGTTGCCTAGGATGGCTTTTGCTATTCTAGCGCTCTTCTGGTTCCAAATTAATTTTTGGATTATTTTTTTTTCTAGTTCTGTGAAATATGGTGTTGGAATTTCAATTGGCATTGCATCGAATCTGTATAGCAGTTTTGGTCATATGGCCATTTTTACTAGTTGATTCTTCCTACCCAGGATCAGGGGATATCTTTCCATTTTCTTATATCCTATTTGATCTTTTCTCAGAGTGCTGTAGTTTTCAGGTCTTCTTTTGCTTCTTTTGTTAGATTGATTCCTAGATACTTGATTTTTTTGGATGCTATTGCGAAAGGAATTGTTTCCCTAATTTCTCTCTCAGTGAGGAGACTGGATAAAGAAGATGTGGTTTTTCTATAAAATGGAATACTACTCAGCCATAAAGAATGTGAAATTAGAGTCATTCATAGGAAAATTGATACATATTAAGGATATACTCCAAAGTGAAATAAAAGATTCACACATGTATAAATAACAAATAATTTCCCTGGTCTGAAAAACTATACTTTTACATAAGATCCTAATGATATAGTTGACAATGTGAAATAAGAAGAAAAGGGCTAAAGGTGTAGGGGAAGTGGGTAGAGTAGGGGAAAGGTAATAATGGGAAAAACATGAGAAAATGAAAAAATGGAAATAAAGTATCTGTAACTAGGGAAGGGAGCAGGGGGTGAAGGGAGGGCAGGGACAAGGGAAAAAAAAATGAGAACCAAGACCTGTCATGTAAAGGTACAAGACCCCAATGATGAATGTAACTGTACTGTATACCTAAAATGTACCAATAAACTCAAAGAGAGAAAAAAGTATGAGAAAATGAAAGCAATGTATTTTTACATAGGGAGGGAGGAGTTAAAGGGAAGTCAGAGGAATGGGGAAAAAATAAGAACCAAGATGGATTAAGTAAAGGTGAAAATTTTCAATGACGAATGTTATTATACTTTATACCTTAAATGTACCAATAAAATAAATTTTAACAGGAATATGTTTTATAAACAATGTAGGATGCGATGTTAATTAGCGCTATGAATCTTAGAAAACTTTCATCAGTGCCACGCTCCTTCAGCCCACCTGCTTTCAGTGCTGCTGTGTTGGAGAACTCGCCTCACGCAGCCAGGATCCTACATCGGGGACTTGTGTCTTCAGTTTTTTCTGATTTGCTGCCTGGAGATGTTCGCCAGAGTCCTGAGGGCCAGTCTTCTGTGTGCATGGAGAAGACATTTTGATAGGGCTGATGGACTCCCATGGTGAGCACGTTTTCACACAATGGATGGCAGTAATCAGTTCACAATTGTCCATTGTTCCAGTATTCTACTGAGTTCTGCATAATTCCAGAGGATCCTCCAGACAGTTTAAGACCAGGTATTCAGACCTGTAATGAATTCATTAATTTCTTGGAGGATAATCTTTCTTTTTGGCCAAATAATGAATTTATTCATGCTCTGAGTCTTGACTCCATTTCTGCTTTTGGGTCTATTCAAATAAAGACATCTCATGTTCATCACATTTTTTAGCATTTTCCTTGTGGAAAGCATTGTGCTTACTTTCCTACATATGTAATGAAATCCATACTATACTATAAGATTGATATTATGAATTATCCTCACTTAAAAAAATCCTTAGCTAGCAAAGTTAGTTACATATAAAATTATATAGATAATAGTAATTATAGGGAAAAGGAGGATTTGGATATAAATCCACATTAGTTTACAAAAATCTAGTCTGACATTTAGATTCATCTATTTTTAATATCTCATATTTTCTAGTACAGATATCTTACCATAATTTCAAAATCTTAATGTGATGTTCCACATGATTTTGTCAGACTTATTTCTCATTATTCCCCACAATATGAATACACTAACTTTAGGCAAAGCTACCTACTGAATAATCACTAAATATATTTTTCTTTTCCTGCTATTTAGATTTCAAACTTTTTTGTGTGTTCAATTTTTGTTTTTGCTTTTGTCTGAAAAAGATACTTGATATCCTCTGATATCTCCACTACTAATTATTGAGATTGCTAGATTATAGCTGAAGTGTAAGGGACAGGAATGTTATGTGTAGGATTATTTTCTGAGAATAAACTAAAATAAATGATCAAAAGGAATGCATATAAAATAATATACGAAACACTTCGTAAATACTAAGACCTTAATTTTGAATGTTAGAAGCTTCTTTACTTAGGACTGAATACATACTGCTCTTTCCATTAATTATATATTAGTGGTCACCAGTAATTAAATAATAAGGAAAACTGACTAGAAAACTGCATCATTAAAACTGAAAGGTAGAAAAGAAAGCAAAAGCCCTCAACCAACTTCCTTTGCTGTACTTCTTTAATGATAGCATCTACACCAGTAAGGATGCATCTCTAGGTATTCTGCAGAGTTCTTCACCCATTCATATTCTTCACTGAAAAAAAAAAAAAAGGTTCGCATTGCTTGCTGTTGGCTAATAAGAATATGTTGTTGTACTGACTCATATTTTGTTTTTTTCTAATTCTTTTGTATTCTATTCCTCTTTTTTCTTTACTTCCTCCTGCTCCTCCTTCTCCTGCTTCTCATTCCCCCCACCACTCTCTCCTCTTTTGTCTCTCTCTCTTTCCCTTCTTACCTCCCTCTCTCAGTCACTACATCTCTCACACTTTCAACCTCATTCATGGCCTACTATACCATTCATCCACCAATAGCCAAGAATATGTTTAGCTTTTCCTAAAAAAAAAAAAAAATAAATTAAATAAAATAAATGCTACTTTAGTGCTATAAAGTCTAAAAACACATAAAAATTATGGCTAGAAATAATATATTGGAGTCAACATTCATCTCCATGTTGCTTAGTCACTGGACAGCAAGATAAACTCACCAAGAACTGAAGGTCTTAGAAGTACTGGTAGCATTCTTTGACCTTTAAGTACCATTGCATCCAGTGAAAAACACTCGGTACTAACAAGGGACTTGCAAATTTGCAGTGTCACTTGTATTCAGCAAGATGACACACAGTAATAGTCCTGGATAATGATAACCTTCACTTTGTCCTTAAAAATCAGAAACAGTTCCTGGTGTCCCATGCTTGAAAGATTGTGCTGCAAGTTTGGAGCACTGTACAAGGCTGACGGTCTGTTCTTACTCCAGCAGCATTGGAATTCCTTATAGCTCATTGTAAACCCATATTCTAAGAATCCATCAAGATCTGCTGATCTGAATTAGTATTTATTAGCAAATAGTTTGTGTGTACAGTTAAGTTTAAGAACACTGCTCTAAATTCTTTATGGCACAAATAACTTCAAAGAAAAGCAATTCAAGTTTCTGGGCTGGAAGCAAATGACTAATACTGAAAGCATATATTGAGAAGGTTACAGAGACACTGAATTTGGAGTCAGCTGAAATATAGCTTAATTATTAAAACAAATTAAGCAAACAATAATGAATCTCAAATTAGCAAATATTCGTTTCGTCTCAAGGTGCCATTTAGTTAAGTCCCCATGGACTATTGTACTTCATATATTCAAAAAGGCAAAGTAAATACTCAAAAGGTGAAACATTAATTTGTTTTACATTTCTCTAGGACTTAGCAAGAAATACAATAAACTTGTAAAACTGGCAGATTTTCTTCTAGTAAATAACAGTTACATTGTTATTTCTTGCAGAAATAAAGTAGAAATGAAAGATTTGCCTGAAAACCACCTTAAATATTTTCTGAAATAAAAGCTTCTCCATGTATACTATTATTCTCAACTCTCCAAATACAACTTTGTTTGTTCTAGAATGGTAAATCATTACAAGGTTACCAAGGGTTGTTTTTAGTGATGTACAGCAACTTTAACTTTATGCTCAAACAACTCAGAAAGGCCAACAGATTTTTACACAAGTAATGATTGGTATTCTGCTTGGCTTCTACATTGAGGGGTATTTTGTTTGGCTGATAATATCTATGAGTAACTTATGATATATGGTAGATGTCAAAATTGCATGGATTACTAACTGTCTTACTGAGTTCATTTCAAAACATTGATATTAATTGTGATAGTAATGAAAATTCTAAAATATCCCCATGAATTTATAGCTGACTGACACAAAGGTACCAAAAACATTTATTACATAAAAGATGAGTCTCTTAAACTTTTCTAGGAAAATTGGATACTTGCAGCAAACTGAAACTTGAACCTCATCTCTCCACAAAAACAAATTCAAAATGTATCAAAGATCTGAAATGATGAGACTATTAGAAGAAATACTTTAAAACATTAGCTCATTTTAAAATTTCTTGGTAAGGACACTGAAAAGAAGGAAAACAAAGAAAAAAATAGACAAGTGGGATTATTTCAAACTAAGAAAATTCTATGTAGCAATGAAAACAATCAGCAAAATGAACACACAATCTACAGAATGCAAAAAATGTATATAATAACTGACAAAAGATTAACATCTATATAGTACATAAGAAACTTTTAAAATGCATTAACTGCAAAGTACTATAAAACTGGCAAAAGATATGAAAAGATACTTGTGAAAAGAAGAAATTCAAATAGCTAACAAATTTCTCAAAATAACATTCAAAGTCATTAGTTCTGAGAAACAAATGCAAGTCAAACACACAAAGCAATATGATCTCACCTTGGTTAGAAATGCTGTCATCAAAATGTTTTTTTGGTGTTTTGTTTTGCCTTTTTACCAGGGATGGAACTCAGGACCTTTTACTTGCAAGGCAAGTGGCTGAACTACTGAGCTAAATCCAGGTCCATATATATATTATTCAAAGTCATTAGTTCTGAGAAACAAATGCAAGTCAAACACACAAAGCAATATGATCTCACCTTGGTTAGAAATGCTGTCATCAAAATGTTTTTTTGGTGTTTTGTTTTGCCTTTTTACCAGGGATGGAACTCAGGACCTTTTACTTGCAAGGCAAGTGGCTGAACTACTGAGCTAAATCCAGGTCCATATATATATTATTTTTACTTGACCTCCCAAAAATTTTAAAAATGTAAATGAAGATGTGAAGAAAACTCTTATACATTGTTTTTGGATTGAAATTTCATACAGTTAATAAAAAAAATCTCATTTCTTTGTAGTGGACCATCTCCATTGAATCAAGTTTTGATTTTTCTTACTAGTGGATTAGAATGTGGTTGAATTTACTGTTTGAGAAAAATGGTTTGTTGTTGTTGTTGTTTTTTGTACTGGAATTGAACTTGGGTCCTTGTGCTTTTCAGGAAAGTGGTGACAACACTGACCTAAATCCCTGGCCCCTGAGATAAATGTCTTTTTTATTACATGAAATATATTTTCTTTGATTTATTTAAAAAAGAATACTGGGAGAACACAAACAAAAGCAGCAGCTAAGTGCAGTCATCACTATATAACTGGTGGTCTATTAGCATACAATTATTTTAAATGGTTTCTTTCAATCTAGTTCCTTAAGTTTCCAGAACAGCTGTTATACTATGTTTAATTTTCTGAGAAATAATAAAATATCTTGTTGTATGTAATATTTCAATGTTAGCATCCAGACATATATTCCTAGTTATTTAAAATTATTACTGTAGCTGAAAATATAAGTGTTAAAGAGTTCATATGTTTAGAAAGTAAATGTATTGTACAGTGGCCCAAATGAAGAAAATATGAATTGAAAATATTGGTAGAATTAGTAACTCCACATGATATTAGCATTCAGCTATACTGAGGATCATCCAGATCACACCATATTTTCACTATGACGCTTAGGTCACAGTTTGACCTTTACTTTGGAATAAAGTTCCCAAATCCAAGATGCTTCAATCCCCATTCTTTCATGCTCTCTCTCTGTAATCACCAGATTTGGATTGAAAATCATTTTTTAGAGTCAATTAATTGAAAATCTCAACCAAGGAGTTTTCTACTCTCAATATTCACCAAAAATGGACGCCCTCACAATTTATACCCCCTCAGGCTGGGATTTTAAATGAAAGATCCAGTGTTCAATCCCCAGTACAACAAACAAACAAACAAATAAACAC
>NW_022900928.1:53961976-53974582 GCF_012274545.1 Fukomys damarensis
ATATATATATATATCTCCCCTGAAATTTAACTCCCAAACCCTTACCTGTAAGTACTTCACTGCCTATGTCCTTCTGTAAATGACACACCCAGTGTCACACATCTTCATCTCATAACCTATTCTCAAGCTGACTTCAATTTTTCTTTTTTCGCCGTGGTCTGAAATTTTATGCTTTGTTTAACATTGTTTATTGGTATATTTTAGTCATACATTATGATTACGTTCATCATCAGAAAATTTTACCTGTACATGATGTATCTTGGTTCTTGTATTTTCCCCATTTCTCTTACGTCCCTTCCACCCTTCCCACCTTCCCTACTTACAAAAACTTTGTTTTTGTTGTTTTTCCTTCTTTTCTCATATTTGTTGTTTCCCTTCTGTTCCTTTGCCCACAACCCTTCCCTAATTCTTCTTTCCTTTTGGACTTTTTCTTCCTATTTTACATCATGTGTTATACATTTTGGTCCTAATTTACTGTTGCAGTTTCTCAAGCCAGAATATTTATGAATGTGTGTTCTATCTATTTCACTTCAGAGTATGACCTCAATGTGCACCTATTTAGCTATAAATATGTCAATTTTATCTTTCTTTATGGCACAATAATACTCCATATATCCTTTTGGACTTTTTCTTCCTATTTTACATCATGTGTTATACATTTTGGTCCTAATTTACTGTTGCAGTTTCTCAAGCCAGAATATTTATGAATGTGTGTTCTATCTATTTCACTTCAGAGTATGACCTCAATGTGCACCTATTTAGCTATAAATATGTCAATTTTATCTTTCTTTATGGCACAATAATACTCCATATATATATATATATATATATTGTTAAAAAACCTGCATTTTTTTAATCCAGTCACCAGATAATGGGTATTTGTGCTGTTTCCAAGATTTAGATATTAAAAACTTTGCCACTATAAATATGAGTCTTTGAATAATACTGTAATATGATGCTTTTAATTATTTTGGGAAGATATCCAGCAGGACAATAGCTATGTGAAGTGGGACCTCTAATCTTACATCTTTGAGGAGCATCCACACTGATATCCACAGTGGTTGCACCATTCTACACTCCCACAAACAGTGGAGGAGAGTTTCTTTCTCCCCTCAGCCCAGCCAGCATTTGTTATCAGTTGATTTCTTGATAGCAGCCATTCTTTCTTGAGGGAGAGAAATCTCGGTGTTGTTTTCATCAGCATCTCTCAAATTACCAGTGATGTTGAACATGTTTTCATATATTTATTTTCTGATTCTACTTCTTCATGTGAGAAATACTTATTCATCTCGGAAGCCCAGTTTTTGATTAGGCCTCTAAATTTAGGGGTCTGATTTTTAAACTTCTTTACATATTATAGATAGTAGACCTTTGTCTGAGGAAGAGCTGACAAAAATTTTTTCCTACATTGTGGATTTTCTCTTCACCATGTTTGTAGTTTCTCTTGCCGTGCACAAGTTTTTTAATAAGACATCCCAGTTGTTGATTCTTAATGTTAGTTCCTATGTGACTGAGGTTTCTTTTATAAGGTTTTCCTTGCCAATGCCTTCAAGAGTTCTACCTATTCCAGCAGGTTCAATATCTGTTTTAAAGTTTAGATCTTTGATGAGTTTCAGTTTTAGTTTAGTGAATGTTGAAAGATATTGGTATAATTTTAATCTTTGGCAAATTGAAACCCAGTCTTTCCTCCTGTGCGGGTGTTTGGCACCTTTGACAAAGATAAGATTACTGAGTATGTCTGGAGTTATTTTTGCATCTTCTAATCTGTACCATTGATCCTCAGGTCTATTTCTTTGCCAGTGCTGTGCTGTTTTTATCACAGTGGCTTTTTAGTATAGTTTCAAGTTGAAAATTATGATACCTCCTACCTTATCTTTGTTGCCTAGAATTGCTTTTGCTGTTCTGGGTCTCTTTTGGTTCCAGATGAATTTTTGGATTGTTTTCTGTAGGTATGTGAAGTATTTTATTGACATTTAAATCAGGATTGCATTGAATCTGTATAGCAGTTTTGAAAGTATGACCATTTTAACCTTATTGGTTCTTCCTACCCAGGAACAAGTGATGTATTTCCAGTTGCTGATACCCTCTTTGATCTCCCTCTTTTTTTATTTTTTTAATTTTTAGAGTGCTGTAATTTGCAAAGTACAGGGCTTTTACTTCTTTTGTAGGACTGATTTCTAGATATTTCTTTTTTTATGTGTGAAAGGAATTGTTTCTTCAGTTTCTCTCTCAGTGAGTCTGTTGTTTGTATACAAGAAGACTATTAATTTTTAAGTGTTGACCTTGTATCCAGCTACTCTACTGAATTTGGTTACTAAGTCTAGAAGGCTTTTGGTGGAGTTTTGGGGGCCTTCTATGTAGAGTTTCATGTCATCCACAAATAATGACAGTTTAACTTCTTTTCCTTTCTCTACTCTTTTTAATTCTTGTCCCTGTCTAGTTATTGTAGATAACATTTCCAGAAAAATATTGAACAGAAGTTGTGATAGTGGACATCCTTATCTTGATCCTTATTTTAGCATGAAAGTTTTCATTCTTTAACCATTTAGAATGATGTTGGCTGTTCATTTTTCATAAATGGCTTTTATCAAGTTGAGCTAAATCAAACTAATTCAGTTTTCTACAGAGTTTTTATTATTAGTGGGTGTTAAGTTTTGTGAAAAACTGTTTCTGCATCTATTGGGATGATCATATGGTAATTGTGACTCTTTTAAAATAGTGTATTATATTTATTGATTTATGTATGTTGAACCATCCTTACATCCCAGGGACAAATACAGCTTGGTCAGGGTGTATGATCTTCTTGATGGACCTCTGTATTCTGTTTCCCAGTATCTTATTAAAGATTTTTATATCTATGTTCACTGGCAATATTGGCCTATAGTTTTCTTTTATAATTGGGTTTTTCTCTGCTTTCAGAATCAAGGTAATGCTTGCTTCCAGGAATGAATTTTGGAGTATTGCTTCCCTTTCAACTTCATTGAAGAGTTTCAGAATTAGTGGGATTAACTCCACTTAAATTTCTTGTAGAATTTAGCAGTAAATCTATCAGGACATGGACTTTTTTTGCAAATTTTAATTGCATTTTTTATTTCATTGATTCATGTTGAATTGTTTATAATTTTTATATCTCCTTGGTTCAACTTTGGATATTCATAGGTCTCTAGGAAGCTGTTCATTTCTTCTGTGTTTTTCATCTTATTGGAGTATGGATTCTCAAAATTGATGATCCTCTGGATTTCTGCTGTCACTCTTTTCATTCTTAGCTGCATGGATTTTAGCCTTTTCTTTCCTTTTTCTGATAATGTTGGCTAAGGGTTTGTCAATTTTGTTTATTCTTTCAAAGAACCAATTCTTTGATTCATTTATTTTTCTGTATCATTTTCTTAGTCTCCATTGCATTGATTTCTGCTCTGATCTTTATAATTTCCTCCCTGTGTGAGCTGTGCATTTGTCTTGCTCTGCTTTTTCTAGCAGTTTGAGGTTCAGCATTATATTGTTTACTTGAACTTGCTCTGTTTTCCTAATATGGGCATTCGCCACTATGAATTTACCTCATAGGACTGGATTTAATTGTGTTCCACCAATTTTGGTATGTTGTATTATCATTGTCATTGAATTTTGAAACTTTCCAATTTCTTCTTTTGTTTCCTCTGTCACCTATTGGTTTTTCAAGAGAGTGTTATTCAATTTCCAAGGGTAAGTGAAGTTTTGTGATTTCTTTTGCTATTGATCTCCAATTTCATTGTGCCATGGTCTGAAAATATACAGGGTATACATTCAGTTCCTTTGCATTTATCTAAGCATGTTCCATGAACTAGTGTGTGTTCTATTTTGAAGAATGACCAGTGTGCAGCTAAGAATATGTATTTTGATTATGTGGGTTGGAATGCTCTATAGACACTTATTAAGTCCGTTTGTTCAAAAGTTTCTAGTATTTCTAGTATTTCTTTTCTTTCTCTTGTTGAATTTATTGGTACATTTTAGGTATACAGTATAGCTACATTCATCATTGGGATCTTGTATCTTTACATGACAGGTCTTGGTTCTCATTTTTTCAGTTCTAGTATTTCATCATTGATTTTTTTGTCTAGTTGATCTATTTTTAAAAATGGTGTTGACCATTAATATTTGTTTTCTATAGTTGGGTGCACTAATATTTGGTACATGTATATTTATGGTTGTCATCTATTCCTCTTACATTATTCCCTTTACAAGGAAATAGTGGCCTTCTTTTTCTCTCTCCATTATTTTTGCTTTGAAATCTACCTTGGCAGCAAATAGGACGGCTACCCCTTCTTTCTCATATTCCTGTCACGTGGAGTATTGTTTTCCATCCTTTTACTTTCATTCTATGAATTTCTTTTTTAATTATGTGTGTTTCTTGTATGCAGCATATTTGTTGAATCTTGCTTCTTGATCCATTCTGCCAATCTATTTCTTTTCATTGTTGAAATGATGTCATTAACGTTAATGATATAACTGGTATGTACTGACTTATTCTTGTTATGATATTTTCCTGTTGCTGGCTCTTTATTTTTTTTTATTTTTTCCTTCCTTTCCATTGAATTTCTTGGCTTGCCTGTTGACTTCATTCTGTTGGGCCTCATGGAATTGTGACCCTCATTGTCTTTTTCTACAATATTGTTTAGCATGTTTTGGAGTGCTGGTTTGGTATTCCTCTAGTTCCTTTGGTATTTATCTTGAAAGTATCTTATTTCTCCATTGATTTTGAAAGATGGTTTTGCAGGATACATCATTCTGTTTTGGAGGTATTTTTTCTTTTAGGACTTGAAATATTTCACTCCAGGCTTTCCTTGATTTGACGATTTGTGTTGAGAAGACTGCTGTGATTTTGATGGGCTTTCCTTTGTTTGTGATTTGTTTCTTTTCTCTGCTTTTAATATTATGTTCTTCTGTTGGGTTTCTGGAATCTTTACTATTATGTCTGGTTGTAGTTTTTTATCATGGTCAGTTGGAGTCCAATATGCATGACTTATCTGTATGTCAAATTATTTTCCCCTGTATGGGAAAACAGGGTTTTTTAAAATGTGATTTCCTCTGTATTCTGCTTTTTCATTGACTGTGATCACTCGTGTTAATCTTCTTTTCATCATCTAGCAGGTGCTGAATTGATTTTTTATGGACCCTTGCTATATTTTAATAGATCTTTCTTTTCATGGTCACTAACCACAATCTTATTTTTTATATACCATATTCTTTCCTAACATTGGCTCATTCTGCTGCTTATAATTTCAGTGGAGTTTTCAGTCTCTTAGAAATTTGTTTGAATCTGTTTCATAGATTCAATTTCTTTTCTATGCTAGGCCTTCATGGCTTCCATTATGGTCATGAGCTCCTGCTCTTGTTCTTCTTCTTCTTGTTCTTCTTGTTCTTTTTCTTCTTCTTCTTCTTCTTCATCGTCATCGTTGTCTTCTTCTTCTTCTTCCTCTTCGTCTTCCTCCTCTTCCTCTTCCCCTCCCCCCTCCCCCCTTCCTCCTCCTCCTCCTCCTCTTCCTCCTTCTCTCATTGAGTTTATTGGTACATTTTAGGTATACAGTACAGTTACATTCACCATTGCGATCTTGGACCTTTACATGACAGGTCTTGGTTCTCATTTTTTCACCATACCCCAGCCCTCCTTTCACCCCCTCCTCCCTTCCCTATTTACAAGTACTTTACTTCCATTTTTTTCAGTTTCTCATATTTTGTTTTCTTTTCCCTTATTTCCTTTCCCCTACCCTTCTCACTTCCCCTACACCTTTAGCCCCTTTTTTTTCCTCTTTCACATTGTCAGTTATACCATTAGCTCCTTTATTTTTTTTAAATGTGTTTCTGTTTTAGAATCTCTAAGCATGCCTTCCATTTTGGTCACCATCTGGGAAATTATTTCTTTGATTTTTTTTTTCTAGAGACCTGTTGTTCATCTCTTTTGTTACTTCCCATGTTATCAGTTCAAGGTGTCCAGGTTATTAGATTTTTCCACCTCATTGCCCCCAGAATTTTCCTGTGATGAGTTGGAAGTGTGGGTTTATATCTTGTTTAGGTATCTTCTCATTTTAGTATATGTGCTGCCAAATTGAGCACAGGTGCCTTCTCATTTTTATATTCTTGTTGTTGTTGATTGTTTTGGTTTAATTCCTATTAATTCCTATGTTGATACTTCTATATTGCTTATTGTGAGTATATTTATTGCTAGTATTTAGAATCCTTAGGGAATGTTTAATTCTCAGAGGTATCTTCCAGGTATAGCTGGTCTTTAAGTTTAAGTCTGTAGCGACCCTTAGGCAATCGATTTTAGTATACCAAGAGGGCCAACATCACCTAGGCCCAAGTAATACAATAAGTATCAACAATAGTATCAAACACAGCTTAGAAAATGACAAATTGATGTATCTATTAATATGTCACTTTTAACCAGCATGAACCAGATGAAAATTAAAGACCAACCAGAAATATGTTTGCACTTAATAAGCCCTTCAGTATAGCAATTGTACCCTCCTGAATGAAGATTTAGAAGGAGTTGGGGGAAGTGATGGAGGGAAGGAGAGGAAAAGTTTAGAAATGGGGCTAGAGAACACAGGACGATCATACAAACTTTGGGAAACTCATAAAGACAGGAGGAAAAGAGAAAAGGAAAGAATGAAAACAAGAACAGAGCAACCTTCCTTCAAGAGGAATACTAGAAATCATATTCACTCTCCTATAAAAATGGGAGTGATTGAGAGAACCCCAAAGAGGACAGAAACAGAAAGAATAAAGGAGGGAAAAGAAGAATAGAGGGCAAAGGAGGAGGAGGAAGAAGAGCAGGAGAAGGAGGAGAGAGATGAGGAGGAGGAGAAGAAGAAAGAGAATGAAAAAAGGAAAAAAAAGACCTGTTAGAATGTGCCTTTTCTATCACCAGTTGATAATATGGGCAGGGTAGTGCAGATCAAAGTCCATTAGTCTCAGTAATCCAGCCATCATCCACTGAAATTCAGAATGGTTTCTGGCTGCAAGGCTCAGATTGAGCTCCATAACCCCTACAAGTTTGAATTCTGCAAGTTTCTACTGCAGGTTTGAGCTGCCCTTTCCCCAAAGCAAGTCCTGGTTCCCATAGGGGGCTGCTGAACTCACCAACTCACCAACAGATGAAGTCCAAGGACTTTCTTCACTTTCCTAATAGGCTTCAATTTCATAAACAAGTCTCAGAGAGGCTCTTTCTCTGCTGTTCACCACTACTCTATCTCCTTGAACTCCTCACAATGGCCTTTATGGCCCCAGTGCTTCTGCTGCTGTGCTGATCTGGATCCCAGGGCTGCCCTGTGGCTCATTCAGGTTGGCCCGGTGGTACTCCTCATAGTGCAGTCCAGGGCAGGGTGCTGAGATTTTATGTATTTATGAACTTTCCAATCTTACTTTCTGATCTCAATTCAGAATGCTCTCTGAAAGGTCAGTGAAAGATTGTTGTGGTTTAACTTTCCAAAACTTCAATCTGAGATATCTTTACTTTAATAACTCATTATGGAAACTTTCTTCATCGTTACTCTCTAGATAGAGTAGGCTTTGTATTCTATATTTCATATCAACACCTACAATATAAGTCTTAAAATTTCTAGACATTTATGGAACAAAGATATTGCTCAAAGATTCTAAAATACATGTAACTGCACTTTGTTGAGTCGTATCTCTTAAAATTTATGTCATAAGTCTTCATTTTTAGGCTTTGTCTTTGACGGACATTCTGAGATCTTTTAGGCTTCCTAGTCCAATAAACTAACATGTTCTTAGGTCACACTGTAGGGAAGATGATTTAATGGAAAAGAGGCTATCTCATTAAGAAGGAGGTTTTATTTCTATTCTACATGTTAGGTCTCAGTTTTTTCCAATTGAAATACTAGATAATACAAAATGACAGAACATTTCCATCCCCTTTCCCTCCCCTCCACCCTGCCCCTTCAATCTCTTAGTCTCCTCCTGCTTTGAAAATGATCTGTCTCCCTACTGCCTCTTATCTATCTTTCACAGATTTTATTTCACTTTATTTATTTTTAATAGTGGTAGTGATGGCAGTTGTATTTTTTTTCATAAGTTTATTATACTTTTTATGTATACGGTACAGTTACATTCATCATTGGAATCTTGTACATTTACATGATGTATCTTGACCCTTATTTTTTCCCCATTTCCTGCCCTTTCTTCATTTCCTCAACTCTTCCCTAATTGCAAATACTTTGTTTCCATTTTTTCCTTTTCTCATATTTTTTCTTTTCCTTTATTTTCTTTCCCCTACCTTTCCTGCTTCCCCTACTCCTTTAGCCCTTTTCTTCATATTTTGCATCACCAGTTCTACAATTTGAATCTTATTTAAACTTTTAGTTTTTCACACCAGAGAAACTATTTGGTATTTACACATGTGTGTCCTATTTATTTAAGAGCATGGCCTCCATATGCATCCATTTAATGATAAATTCTCTAGTTTCTCATTCTTTATGCCTGAGTAGTACTCCATTCTATAGAAAAAGCACATCTTTGTCCAGTCTCCAGTTGATGGGCAGTTGGGCTGTTTCCAAGTTTTAGCTATTACAAACTATGCTGCTATAAACATGGGTGTGCATATACAGCTGTGACATGATTCTTCTCTTTTTTTACAGTGCCTTTATCAAATGTTTATGATGATTTCTGTCAACTAAAAACCTTAAAATGTTTCTGCGTCCACCTAGATCTAGCACCATATGACCTCTCATTTTTACACGACATTAAAATAACCATGAAAGGCAAATATCCTCGATCTATTCAGGACATGGAGGCAATCATGACAATTAAAGATACTCATGAGAATAACCTTTAAAAAAATGACAAAGATGATGGAGAAAAATGAAGAGGAGACTAGGTTAATGGAAATTTGTCTTTTACTTTAATAGTTTTTTTAAATTGAAACATTCATCATATGTTCTGATAACACCTTCTATTTGATTAGCTGATGTTTTCTCCATTTCTTTAAATGATTTTTCCACATCACATATGCATTAACATACGCACACATTTTGAGTTTCCGTGGATTTCAATATATATGATTTTCTTGTCACATCTAATTATTTGGGCCAAATCCTAAGTCATGAGGATTTACCCCTTTGCTTTCTTCTAATAGTCCAATAAGTTATTTGAAAAATGTTGAATTTTTAATTTTTTTTGTATATGGTGTGAGATTGAGAAATAGGTACAATTTGTTTCTTTTCCATGTTGAAATCCAGTTGTGCCTTCCCCATTTGTCAATTTAGCTTTTGTGTCTTACTCCATGATCTCTGGACTCCTGTGAGATTGTGTCACTTTTTCAAACTTTGACAACAATGCTTTTTTTAAGAAATAACTTTGCTTCTGCAGAATTATTTTATTGCTTGAATTTTTGGGTAATTATGCTCAACATCTTACATTTTCTCTAAATTTTTCTCTTGATTCTTTTTTTATTTTTTTTAACTTTTTAGTCTCCTCTACCATATTTCTAACATTAAACATTTAAGAATATCTGTAATAAAGATCTGTACTATTTTCATTTGAGTTCCACAGTGTGACAATTTCATTTTGTTGAAAAAATCATACTTTTTAAATAAATGACTAAATCAGTAGGAAATATATTATTTTAAATAGTCCTTAAATATGATAGCACCAGAAATGATTTCAGAAATAATTGATAATTCAAGTGTAAATGCACCATACTTTTTCACTTTTTCATCACATGTATTTCAAATTTTTCAATACTTCCTCTCACCACCACATTTTAACCTTTCTGTTCCTACATTACTGTGCCTTTCCCCAGATGCAACTTTCCCTGCATGTTTATTTTGTAAAGCTATTGCTTTTTCTAGTGTGAAGAGTGAACAAGTGTGTCTTATTAGTTATTAGTTAATATGTGTAACTAAAATGAAAATGTTGTCACTGTGTGAATGCAGGTGATGTGGCAAGGTTGGAAGGGGAAAAATAAATTCATTGTTACATAACAGCACATATACAGTCCTACCATTTGTAGATATGGCAGTGTGGAAAAGGAACTTTGGGGGAAGTTGATGAACTTAGCTTTGGAATGTCAATTGCTAATTGTAGTATCTCCCTAAGGCTGCTGTGTGTATTAACTGAGAGAACACTGAACACTGCTACACAGTAAAGCCAACCGTTATGAGAACCACAGACCATCAAAAGAATGAAAGCTGTGTGTGATTTCTTCCACAAAGAGCTACAGCTGACGAAAATGTATAGTGTTATGGGTGAGTTGAAGGGAAGAGCATTCTGATGAAAGGAGACAGATCATGATGTAGGAAATTCAAAAGGAAAATGACAGAAGTATGTGAAATCTTAGCACAGGGGTTAATGTGCTATATGAGAAGGCTGGATAGGTAAGCAAGCAAAGAGAGGAACCACTGTGCGCTGTTAAAAGACCATTAGAAGGAAACTATTATGTATTCATTACGACACATATTTCTCAAAGACAGTTTGACAATATCAACAATATATTCTAGCAATATCAACAAGAGATTTTAATAGCTACAAAATATTTGTGTAAGAGGTACTTCCTGATTGAGGGGGGTGAGAATTTAGATACCTAAAGAGTTTGTTGTAAACTGTTTTTTTGTTTTGTTTTTGGTACCGGGGATTGAACTCAGGCCCTTGCACTTGTGAGGCAGGCAGAGGAACCACTGAGTCAAATCCCCGGCCCTAAGCTGTTTGTTTTTTAAGTTTCCACTATTTAGTTTATAAATATTAACAGGAGTTGACTGAGTTTCTGAGCTGTGGGGATCCAGTCAAGTTAGGTCTGAAAGGGGAAGCCTGAAATGTGCTACTCTCTTACATCTAACATTTCAGTAACCATCTCAGACATCTCTACTGACTGGACTGCTATTGCCTAGTAGTGATGGCCAACACTTGAAGACCCTAATTGGCTTTAATAGATTCACTAAATCTGAGGACTCTTGTGAGCCTCTCTAAGCCTCACATAGATTACACAAATGGTTGATAGCCTTTCGCCATCTCGATTTGATTATGTGTAAGTTTTTTGCTCTTCATGAAGTTAAAGAAAATTACTTGTGATCTCTGTTCAGTGAGTGTTGTTCCTTAGACTTGCCTTTACTCAATATTATGACTCTGTGTCTCCATGAAAAAAAGTAGCAATAAAATGATTATGTTTGCAGATGAAATTTAATGCTTGTTCATTTGTTGGCAGTCATTGAACTTAGCCTTGTACAAGATCATTTAGTTTGTTCAAGTACTTTATGTGAATAATGTTGTTAATTCCATTTTATGTATGAGTGTATTGTGCCTTGAATCAGATAGGAAAAAGTTTCAATTGAGAGAGTTTATGAGAGGCCTGTGTTGAACTCCACCTATGCTGTCTGCTACGCATATGGCCAAACTATCCTCATAGTGTATTTCCTCATAAAAATCATCTGATTTCTATGTCATGAGTCCTGACCCTGTCTCTAGTATCTCACAGACAAATACAAATTTCCTGTCAGTGACACATGCATTAGATTTATAAAGAGCTCATCGGAATTGCACCTACCAGAAAAACCCAGTAAGTTCTTGTTCTTCATTCCTGGCTTCCAGCACCTTACTAAAATCTATGCCAAAAATTTTAGAAATTGGCATGAGCTACAAAATTAGAAACCCTCCTGCTCATTTTAAAAGATAATACTTCATTATTTATTAGTAGTTATGCAAAGGAAAGACAACTTAAGCAGAATGAATGATCTTTATCCTACCATGAAAAGTGCAGAGCTATGGTGTCTCATTATGGTGTGCAGCCCCCACCTAAGTGCATAGATTGGGAAGAAAGCCAAAGCCATCCATTTTGACATGAAAGGATATATTTACTATCAGCAATTTCATCAGTAAGTTTTTGAGGTCATTCAATTGCTGGTAGTGGAGTAATTCTTGTAGACCTGGCTCAGAAAAATTAGACAAGATTACAAAAAAGGTAACAACATTACCAAGATGTGATGCTTTTGATAACTGAGTGACAATTACATACATTTCCCATTTCATCAGATCCCAGATGATAAAAATATCAAAGTGTATTATTTTTATATCTACAGGATTGCAAGGAATTCCTAGGCAAAAAACAAAGGAAGATAGACAGACTGTTTTAATTACATTACAATTACCCAATGGCCTTCACAGATATTGATGTATTAACATTTTAGCCTGAATTGAATAAGAAGGGTAAGAATAACAAATAAGTGAGAAATTTATTTGAAACAAAAAATTTGGATAAGATTAGTAAAATAAGCAGATAACAATAGAGCTCCTAAGTCTTCTGTGCTTTATCTTTCCTTTATAGATGCTGTGAAAGCATAGCTGAGCTTCTCCTGTACTGCTTTTTCCTCCCATTTCCTTCATCAGTGGTAAGATTGCACATAGGAATACTCATACAACCTAATAGAAAGATTATCCTTTTTCAAACTAGCTCTTCTTCAAGATCATATCTTTCAGACTGTGACTCACTAATCATGGCTCCTCACACT
This sequence comes from Fukomys damarensis, assembly GCF_012274545.1. Taxonomy (NCBI): domain Eukaryota; kingdom Metazoa; phylum Chordata; class Mammalia; order Rodentia; family Bathyergidae; genus Fukomys; species Fukomys damarensis. The sequence goes on from NW_022900928.1 coordinate 53,974,471, forward strand.
GGCCCTGGGAATACAATCAAAATGACCACCGAGTTTGTACTGTCTTTATAGGCAAAAAAAAAAAAAATTGTGTGTGTGTGTGTATGTGTGTGTGTGTGTGTGTGTATTACAA